>NC_136273.1:87414270-87531182 GCF_964187855.1 Myxine glutinosa | reverse complement strand
ACAAGTGCGAAAAGTGGTTTTTCCAAACTAATACAAGTGCAAAAGTGGTTTCCTGCACCAACACAAGTGCGAAAAGTGGTTTTTCAACACTAACACAAGTGCGAAAAGTGGTTTTTCAACACTATCACAAGTGCAAAAAGTGTTTTTTCCACACTAATACAAGTGCAAAAGTGGTTTCCTGCACCAACACAAGTGCGAAAAGTGGTTTTTCAACACTAACACAAGTGCGAAAAGTGGTTTTTCCACACTAACACAAGTGTGAAAAGTGGTTTTTCCACACTAATACAAGTGCAAAAGTGGTTTCCTGCACCAACACAAGTGCGAAAAGTGGTTTTTCAACACTAACACAAGTGCGAAAAGTGGTTTTTCAACACGATCACAAGTGCAAAAAGTGTTTTTTCCACACTAATACAAGTGCAAAAGTAGTTTCCTGCACCAACACAAGTGCGGAAAGTGGTTTTTCAACACTAACACAAGTGCGAAAAGTGGTATTTCAACACTAACACAAGTGCGAAAAGTGGTTTTTCAACACTAACACAAGTGCGAAAAGTGGATTTTCCACACTAATACAAGTGCAAAAGTGGTTTGCTGCACCAACACAAGGGCGGAAAGTGGTTTTTCAACACTAACACAAGTGCGAAAAGTGGTTTTTCAACACTATCACAAGTGCAAAAAGTGTTTTTTCCACACTAATACAAGGGCAAAAGTGGTTTACTGCTCCAACACAAGTGCGAAAAGTGGTTTTTCAACACTAACACAAGTGCGAAAAGTGGTTTTTCAACACTAACACAAGTGCGAAAAGTGGTTTTTCAACACTAACACAAGTGCGAAATGTGGTTTTTCCACACTATTACAAGTGCAAAAGTGGTTTCCTGCACCAACACAAGTGCGAAAAGTGGTTTTTCAACACTAACACAAGTGCGAAAAGTGGTTTTTCAACACTATCACAAGTGCAAAAAGTGTTTTTTCCACACTAATACAAGTGCAAAAGTGGTTTCCTGCACCAACACAAGTGCGAAAAGTGGTTTTTCAACACTAACACAAGTGCAAAAAGTGGTTTTTCAACACTATCACAAGTGCAAAAAGTGTTTTTTTCCACACTAATACAAGTGCAAAAGTGGTTTCCTGCACCAACACAAGTGCGAAAAGTGGTTTTTCAACACTAACACTGGTGCGAAAAGTGGTTTTTCAACACTAACACAAGTGCAAAAAGTGGTTTTTCAACACTATCACAAGTGCAAAAAGTGTTTTTTCCACACTAATACAAGTGCAAAAGTGGTTTCCTGCACCAACACAAGTGCGAAAAGTGGTTTTTCAACACTAACACAAGTGCGAAAAGTGGTTTTTCAACACTATCACAAGTGCAAAAAGTGTTTTTTCCACACTAATACAAGTGCAAAAGTGGTTTCCTGCACCAACACAAGTGCGAAAAGTGGTTTTTCCACACTAATACAAGTGCAAAAGTGGTTTCCCGCACCAACACAGGTGCAAAAAGTGGGTTTTCAACACTAACACAATGGCCAAAAGTGGTATTTCAACACTAACACAAGTGCGAAAAGTGGTTTCCTTCACTAACACATGTGTGAAAAGTGGGTTTTCAACACTAACACAAGTGCAAAAAGTGGTTTTTCAACACGATCACAAGTGCAAAAAGTGTTTTTTCCACACTAATACAAGTGCAAAAGTGGTTTCCCGCACCAACACAGGTGCAAAAAGTGGGTTTTCAACACTAACACAAGTGCGAAAAGTGGTTTTTCAACACTAACACAAGTGCGAAAAGTGGTTTTTCTACACTAATACAAGTGCAAAAGTGGTTTGCTGCACCAACACAAGTGCGAAAAGTGGTTTTTCAACACTAACACAAGTGCGGAAAGTGGTTTTTCAACACTATCACAAGGGCAAAAAGTGTTTTTTCCAGACTAATACAAGTGCAAAAGTGGTTTCCTGCACCAACACAAGTGCGAAAAGTGGTTTTTCAACACTAACACAAGTGCGAAAAGTGTTTTTTCAACACTAACACAAGTGCGAAAAGTGTATTTTCAACACTAACACATGTGCGAAAAGTGGTTTTTCCACACTAATACAAGTGCAAAAGTGGTTTCCTGCACCAACACAAGTGCGAAAAGTGGTTTTTCAACACTAACACAAGTGCGAAAAGTGTTTTTTCCACATTAATACAAGTGCAAAAGTGATTTCCTGCACCAACACAAGTGCGAAAAGTGGTTTTTAAACACTAACACAAGTGCGAAAAGTGGTTTTTCAACACTAACACAAGTGCGAAAAGTGGTTTTTCCACACTAATACAAGTGCAAAAGTGGTTTCCTGCACCAACACAAGTGCGAAAAGTGGTTTTTCAACACTAACACAAGTGCGAAAAGTGGTTTTTCAACACTAACACAAGTGCGAAAAGTGGTTTTTCAACACTAACACAAGTGCGAAAAGTGGTTTTTCCACACTAATACAAGTGCAAAAGTGGTTTCCTGCACCAACACAAGTGCGAAAAGTGGTTTTTCAACACTAACACAAGTGCGAAAAGTGGTTTTTCAACACTAACACAAGTGCGAAAAGTGGTTTTTCCACACTAATACAAGTGCAAAAGTGGTTTCCTGCACCAACACAAGTGCGAAAAGTGGTTTTTCAACACTAACACAAGTGCGAAATGTGATTTTTCAACACTAACACATGTGCGAGAAGTGGTTTTTCAACACTAACACAAGTGCGAAAAGTGGTTTTTCAACACTATCACAAGTGCAAAAAGTGTTTTTTCCACACTAATACAAGTGCAAAAGTGGTTTCCTGCACCAACACAAGTGCGAAAAGTGGTTTTTCAACACTAACACAAGTGCGAAAAGTGGTTTTTAAACACTAACACAAGTGCGAAAACTGGTTTTTCCACACTAATACGAGTGCAAAAGTGGTTTCCTGCACCAACACAAGTGCGAAAAGTGGTTTTTCAACACTAACACAAGTGCGAAAAGTGGTTTTTCAACACTATCACAAGTGCAAAAAGTGTTTTTCCACACTAATACAAGTGCAAAAGTGGTTTGCTGCACCAACACAAGTGCGAAAAGTGGTTTTTCAACACTAACACAAGTGCGAAAAGTGGTTTTTCAACACTGACACAAGTGTGAAAAGTGGTTTTTCAACACTAACACAAGTGCGAAAAGTGGTTTTTCCACACTAATACAAGTGCAAAAGTGGTTTCCTGCACCAACACAAGTGCGAAAAGTGGTTTTTCAACACTAACACAAGTGCGAAAAGTGGTTTTTCAACACTATCACAAGTGCAAAAAGTGTTTTTTCCACACTAATACAAGTGCAAAAGTGGTTTCCTGCACCAACACAAGTGCGAAAAGTGGTTTTTCAACACTAACACAAGTGCGAAAATTTGTTTTTCAACACTAACACAAGTGCGAAAAGTGGTTTTTCCACACTAATACAAGTGCAAAAGTGGTTTCCTGCACCAAAACAAGTGCGAAAAGTGGTTTTTCAACATTAACACAAGTGCGAAAAGTGGTTTTTTAACACTATCGCAAGTGCAAAAAGTGTTTTTTTCCACACTAATACAAGTGCAAAAGTGGTTTCCTGCACCAACACAAGTGCGAAAAGTGGTTTTTCAACACTAACACAAGTGCGAAAAGTGGTTTTTCAACACTAACACAAGTGCGAAAAGTGGTTTTTCAACACTAACACAAGTGCGAAAACTGGTTTTTCCACACTAATACAAGTGCAAAAGTGGTTTCCTGCACCAACACAAGTGCGAAAAGTGGTTTTTCAACACTAACACAAGTGCGAAACGTGGTTTTTCAACACTAACACAAGTGCGAAAAGTGGTTTTTCAACACTATCACAAGTGCAAAAAGTGTTTTTTCCACACTAATACAAGTGCAAAAGTGGTTTCCTGCACCAACACAAGTGCGAAAAGTGGTTTTTCAACACTAACACAAGTGCGAAAAGTGGTTTTTCAACACTAACACATGTGCGAGCAGTGGTTTTTCAACACTAACACAAGTGCGAAAAGTGGTTTTTCAACACGATCACAAGTGCAAAAAGTGTTTTTTCCACACTAATACAAGTGCAAAAGTGGTTTCCTGCACCAACACAAGTGCGAAAAGTGGTTTTTCAACACTAACACAAGTGCGAAAAGTGGTTTTTAAACACTAACACAAGTGCGAAAACTGGTTTTTCCACACTAATACGAGTGCAAAAGTGGTTTCCTGCACCAACACAAGTGCGAAAAGTGGTTTTTCAACACTAACACAAGTGCGAAAAGTGGTTTTTCAACACTATCACAAGTGCAAAAAGTGTTTTTTCCACACTAATACAAGTGCAAAAGTGGTTTCCTGCACCAACACAAGTGCGAAAAGTGGTTTTTCAACACTAACACAAGTGCGAAAAGTGGTTTTTCAACACTAACACAAGTGCGAAAAGTGGTTTTTCAACACTAACGTCTAACACAAGTGCGAAAAGTGGTTTTTCCACACTAATACAAGTGCAAAAGTGGTTTCCTGCACCAACACAAGTGCGAAAAGTGGTTTTTCAACACTAACACAGGTGCGAAAGGTGGTTTTTCAACACTAAAACAAGTGCGAAAAGTGGTTTTTCAACACTATCACAAGTGCAAAAAGTGTTTTTTCTACACTCATACAAGTGCAAAAGTGGTTTCCTGCACCAACACAGGTGCGAAAAGTGGTTTTTCAACGCTAACACAATGGCGAAAAGTGGTATTTCAACACTAACACAAGTGCGAAAAGTGGTTTTTCAACACTAACACAAGTGCGAAAAGTGGTTTTTCCACACTAATACAAGTGCAAAAGTGGTTTGCTGCACCAACACAAGTGCGAAAAGTGGTTTTTCAACACTAACACAAGTGCGAAAAGTGGTTTTTCAACACTATCACAAGTGCAAAAAGTGTTTTTTCCAGACTAATACAAGTGCAAAAGTGGTTTCCTGCACCAACACAAGTGCGAAAAGTGGTTTTTCATCACTGACACAAGTGCGAAAAGTGGTTTTTCCACACTAATACAAGTGCAAAAGTGGTTTCCTGCACCAACACAAGTGCGAAAAGTGGTTTTTCAACACTAACACAAGTGCGAAAAGTGGTTTTTCAACACTAACACAAGTGCGAAAAGTGGTTTTTCAACACTAACACAAGTGCGAAAAGTGGTTTTTCCACACTAATACAAGTGCAAAAGTGGTTTCCTGCACCAACACAAGTGCAAAATGTGGTTTTTCAACACTAACACAAGTGCGAAAAGCAGGTTTTCAACACTAACACAAGTGCGAAAAGTGGTTTCCTTCACCAACACCAGTGCGAAAAGTGGTTTTTCAACACTAACACACGTGCGAAAAGTGGTTTTTCAACACTAACACAAGTGCGAAAAGTGGTTTCCTTCACTAAGACAAGTGGGAAAAGTGGCTTTTCAACACTAACACAAGTGCGAAAAGTGGGTTTTCAACACTAACTCAAGTGCGAAAAGTGGTTTCCTTCACTAACACAAGTGCGAAAAGTGGTTTTTCAACAATAACATAAGTGGAAAAGTGGTTTTTCAACACTAACACAAGTGCGAAAAGTGGTTTCCTTCACTAACACATGTGTGAAAAGTGGGTTTTCAACACTAACACAAGTGCGAAAAGTGGTTTCCTTCACCAACACCAGTGCGAAAAGTGTTTTTTCAACACTAACACAAGTGCGAAAAGTGGTTTCCTTCACTAACACATGTGTGAAAAGTGGGTTTTCAACACTAACACAAGTGCGAAAACTAGTTTTTCAACACTAACACAAGTGCGAAAAGTGGTTTCCTACACCAACACAAGTGGGAAAAGTGGATTTTCAACACTAACACAAGTGCGAAAAGTGGTTTCCTTCACCAACACCAGTGCAAAAAGTGGTTTTTCAACACTATCACAAGTGCAAAAAGTGTTTTTTCCACACTAATACAAGTGCAAAAGTGGTTTCCTGCACCAACACAAGTGCGAAAAGTGGTTTTTCAACACTAACACAAGTGCGAAAAGTGGTTTTTCAACACTATCACAAGTGCAAAAAGTGTTTTTTCCACACTAATACAAGTGCAAAAGTGGTTTCCTGCACCAACGCAAGTGCGAAAAGTGGGTTTTCAACACTAACACAAGTGCGAAAAGTGGTTTCCTTCACCAACACCAGTGCGAAAAGTGGTTTTTCAACACTAACACAAGTGCGAAAAGTGGTTTTTCCACACTAATACAAGTGCAAAAGTGGTTTCCTGCACCAACACAAGTGCGAAAAGTGGTTTTTCAACACTAACACAAGTGCGAAAAGTGGTTTCCTTCACTAACACATGTGCGAAAAGTGGGTTTTCAACACTAACACAAGTGCGAAAAGTGGTTTCCTTCACCAACACCAGTGCGAAAAGTGGTTTTTCAACACTAACACAAGTGCGAAAAGTGGTTTCCTTCACTAACACATGTGCGAAAAGTGAGTTTTCAACACTAACACAAGTGCGAAAAGTGGTTTTTCAACACCAACACAAGTGCGAAAACTAGTTTTTCAACACTAACACAAGTGCGAAAAGTGGTTTCCTACACCAACACAAGTGGGAAAAGTGGATTTTCAACACTAACACAAGTGCGAAAGGTGGTTTTACCACACTAATACAAGTGCAAAAGTGGTTTCCTTCACTAACACATGTGCGAAAAGTGGGTTTTCAACACTAATACAAGTGCGAAAAGTGGTTTTCTTCACCAACACCAGTGCGATAAGTGGGTTTTCAACACTAACACAAGTGCGAGAAGTGGTTTCCTTCACTAACACATGTGCGAAAAGTGGTTTTTCAACACTAACACAAGTGCGAAAAGTGGTTTTTCCACACTAATACAAGTGCAAAAGTGGTTTCCTGCAGCAACACAGGTGTGAAAAGTGGTTTTTCAAAACTAACGCAAGTGCAAAAAGTGGTTTTTCAACACTATCACAAGTGCAAAAAGTGGTTTCCTGCACCAACACAAGTGCGAAAAGTGGGTTTTCAACACTAACACAAGTGCGAAAAGTGGTTTCCTTCACCAACACCAGTGCGAAAAGTGGTTTTTCAACACTAACGCAAGTGCAAAAAGTGCTTTTTCCACACTAATACAAGTGCAAAAGTGGTTTCCTGCACCAACACAAGTGCGAAAAGTGGTTTTTCAACACTAACACAAGAGCGAAAATGGTTTTTCAACACCAGCACGAGTGCGGAAAGTGGTTTTCAACATGAACACTTGTGCGTAAAGTGGTTTTCAATGCTCGCACGAGTGCGAAAAGTGGTTCTGCAACACTAGCTCAAGTGCAGAAAGTCATTTTCAACGCCAGCACAAGTGCAGAAAGTGGTTTTGCAATACGAGCACATGTGTGAAAAGTGGATTTCAATGCCAGCACAAGTGTGGAAAGTGGTTTTGCAACACTAACAAAAGTGCAAAAAGTGGTTCTGCAACACGAACACAAGTGCGGAAAGTGGTTTTCAATGCCAGCACAAGTGCGGAAAGTGGTTCTGCAACACTAGCTCAAGTGCGGCAAATGGTTTTCAACGCCAGCATAAGTGTGGAAAGTGGTTTTGCAACACGATCACAAGTGCAAAAAGTGGTTTTCAACGCCAGAACAAGTATGGAAAGTGGTTTTGCAACACTAGCTCAAATGCGGAGAGTGGTTTTCAATGCCAGCACAAGTGCGGAAAGTGGTTCTGCAACACTAGCTGAAGTGCGGAAAGTGGTTTTCAACGCCAGCATAAGTGTGGAAAGTGCTTTTGCAACACTTACACAAGTGCGAATGTGGTTTGGCAACACTAACACACGTAGGCCATGGGGCATACCATTAAAATCCACTTTTTCGTGCAACAGGAATGGGGATTACTTGATTTATTCATGAAAATCAGCAAAATATTCGTTCCATTCGATACAATAATGTCCCCAATAAATATACCTGCACATTAAAATACAAATAAAGAAAGAATTTCGATAAAAAAATCAGGTTTAAAATTCGCGGACAAGGTTGTTCACGTGATAAATTCAGCGAATGAGCGCTCCAGATACGTCAGGTGCCGTAATTGGCCAATCACGCAGCTCATACTAAGCTCCGTTCGGTAGCTGACAAACCAAGATGGCGACGCCCATTGCTTCGGCAGTGACAGGAAAACCTGTTCAATTTTCGTCCAAATTTTGCGTGATGCATGTTGTCCATAAAACTAAAAGCAATTTCATTCAATTCAATGATAAAAACTGGGCCCGCTTTGTTGAATTTGCGAGTAAATGGTTGCTCTATGACTGTAAAGAACGCGATTTACTGGCCGACTGTGCGGTAAAGCTGGGGCTTGATTTTGCCGATACACAATCCTGCATTGAAGCCAAACCAGAAAATCCCAACATTGGCTACCATTATGATTGTTCACGTCGCTTTTGTGACATCAGTAAAGTGAACAGGCTGAAGGAGAAAAAGACCGAAACATCTACATCTCATGGTAAGTTAATATGATTATGTAGTAATTTTTTTAGTAAGCTTTAAGTTTAGCCAAAAGTTTCAATTGTTCTGCAAACATAGACATGATCATGATGATAGAATCTGATCGTGATGATAGAATTCACATTACATTGGCATATATCATGATCAAATAAATCATCATGCTTGATTCAAGCAAGTTAGTAACAAGTTCCGGAAGATTTGGAGTTGGCCTTAGAAGAGTAGTATCTTCAAATTCAATTGACAAATGTACAGCAGACTCAGCAAGTCATGCATGATGAAATGTACATTTTATGATTTTGTTTATCTATTTCAAGACTACAATTTATAATACAAATCGTACTATTGCAAGCATGCTCTTTTACTTTAGTAATAGTATCATGATATGTGAGGATATTGTGGTTTATGTCATCAGGCTCATGTCACACCTCATTACAGTTTTTAGGATCCACAAAGAATTAAGAAATAATTTTGTACATGTAGACTACACATTTTTACTAAATTGTACGGTAGGTACTTCTTACTGTCCTGTAAATGATGGTAATAAAAAGTATGTTTACCTTGTCGGAGAAGTTGTTTAAAAAACCATGATTTGATATTTGTTACTAAAAAAGACAGATGTTTGCAAAATTTTAAACTCTATAATTATAAACAATAAACACATGTTGAGTTTATTTTTATTTTGTATTTTTGTTTTGTTGTTGTTTTTTTGCGCGGTGGTCATGGTCATTAATATTTTTACTAGCAAAGCATGTACAAATGTATTACAAGGGATGCACCAATAGATTATTGGGGGGGGGGGGGGGGGACATGGAAGTTTTATGAAGAAAAAAAACGTCACCTACTATTGAGGCAAAAAAGAAAATTTACTCACTGATCTGCGTAGAAAAACAACAACTGAATATCAATGAAATACATTAGATATGAAAAAACACTTTGCCGTCTTGGTGGCGGAAAAAAACCCCCACTTTGTTTTTAACAGTTCCCGAGAAATCCTTGAAGACGTCGGAGCTATCGACAATTTAAAAAAAATAACATGTGGACTTTGTTCTAAACAGTTTCTCAAAAAATCCTGGAAGACGGCGGAGCTATCGACAATTTTTTGTGCACAGTGTGCATGTATACTTTTAAGGTGCAAATGTTTACTTGCACAGTTACTTTGAGTGTGACCGCTATTTTGTCAATGCATGGATGATGCTGCCGGCTTTATTTGGGGCAAATACCAACGTGAGATGGCACAAGTTTTTATTGTTGCATCAAATTGCACGTTCCATCCCATGATATCCTAAAGGCCAAACAAAAATATAATTGTTGTATTATATATTTTTTTATATATATTGTCAGAAAAAATTGGGTATACAAGTAACTGGAAGAAAAAAAATGAAAACAATTGTGTATATTTATGTTTAGACAATAATTCAATGGTTGGTAGGTAGGAAGAAAATAAATACATGTTTCATATTTGTTGAAAAAAAGTTAAATTCTAATCACTCAAAATTTGTTTCTTCCTTCTGTTTAATGCAGATGCCGGGACAGACATGAACGAACTTGACGATGGTCCAGTTGTAGTTAGTGAAAGCAGTGGAGAGCCCAGCAGAAAGAGAATGTTGCGTTCCTCAGATGCAAACAGCAGCCAAAGAGATTAGAGCAGGCGACATATGTTTCCTGAAGAGTGCATTTTCTGCCATAGCAACCAATACAAGCGCAGTCACATCTCAGGAAAGAGGTCAATGGTAAGGCTAGTAAAATGTGAACTCATCAGTGGAGGTCAACTTCTAAAGGCTGCAAAAGCAAAAGAGGATGTACAAATGCTGCATCAAATAGAAGGGGAGGACTTGGTTGCCAGGGAGCTTCAGTACCATCATGGCTGCTACAAGAACTACACAAGATTTTTGAGTAAACCTGGCAAGCCATTGACCCCAGTTCAAAATGGCTATATTGATGCTTTTGACAAATTCAGCCAAAACACCATCAGAAAGCGTCTAATTATAGGCAAAGAAATTCTTACATTGAGTAAACTCAATAAGATATTTATCCGCGCCATTAAAGATGTCAGCGGCATCGATGCACCATATCGAACATGGCATCTGAAGACGTGACTACAGAAAAGCTTTCCACAGTTAGTCTTCATCAAAGCCAAAAGTAGAAACATGAGTGACATTGTGTTTAGTGAGTGTCTATCAGCAGAAGATTTGGCCGAGGACTTGGTAGACGATACAGCAGGGAGTTTAACAGATGACAGCACAGATAATGAAGAGGAGAGTATACCAACTGTTTCAGAATCCAAAGTACCACCCACAAATGACGACTTACGCATGCTGTATAGCGCTGCACTTATCATAAAGGCTGCTGTCTCCAATAAGCCATCTTCACCACCACCATGGCCACCTACCTCTGACGACCTAACAGAAGATAAAGTAAAGGCAGAGGTTCCTTTTCAACTGTTCAACTTCCTTGCTTGGCTGATAGGTGTATCCAGTGAGCCGGATGGTGCAGACTTTGTAGAAGTTCCAGATGACAAACAAAGAAGGCTGCTATCAATTTCGCAAGATATAATTTTCTTGGCCTCAAAAGGAAAACGACCCATGCCAAAGCATTATGCAGTAGCAACCGCGATCCGCCACCTGACAGGTTCCGCCAGCGTAATAGGGATTATAAATGGGCTAGGGCATTGCATTTCACAGACAACCTTAATGGAGTACAATACAGCTCTTGCACAGCACCAAATCAGCATGGGGGATATGAACTTACCACCTGATATACAGAGGGGGAAATTCACCACTATAGTCTGGGATAGTATAGATTTCGGGGAAGAAACACTGTCTGGCAAGGGGACTACGCACAGTACTAATGGTATAATGATACAAAGACCAAGTGAATTACCTGTAGAGATTTCTACAACACCATCTTTGAAAAGGACCAGGCAAAGAACAATTCAAGCTCCTCCCACTGAAATCTGTCCATTCATGGGATATGGGAAGAAAAGGGGACCTCCCTGCCTTGGTACCACAGTAGATGTTGACCAGAACAATCATGAACCTGCTAAAGACCAAGCCAGCATGTGTTTCAGCTGCGGCGGACCATATTTTCAGATTGGATTCATTTTCAACTTATCGCTATGACTATCTAGATACAAAAATATCATGTTTATTGGTGTATTTTAGTGAAAAGGAGGTCTAGAAACAATATCACAATCAATTTTTTTCATTTTACTCCTCAAACTATCCAGAAATAAAAGAAAATGCAGTAACGTATAATTGATGAATATATATTTACTTGCATTTTCATCAAGTGCGCGTTAAAAATTAATGAGCACCCCTGGTGTCTGGGGACATGGTGTTTCTTGTTCAGGAGCACATCCCCAACCCATCTATAGCAATTTTAAGTAATCCCCTGCGTTGTTGCACGAAATTGTCAAATTGAGCACATTTTAGCCCTATGCCCCATGGCCTAACGTGCGATAAGTGGTTTTCAATGCCAGTACGAGTGCGGAAAGTGGTTTTTGCAACACTAACACAAGTGCAAAAAGTGGTTTTGAACACCAACAGGTGCACGAAATGTTGTTTTAAACACTAGCAGAAATGCGGAGAGTGGTTTTCAACGCCAGCACAAGTGCGGAAAGTGGTTTTTTCAATGCCAGAACAAGTGTGGAAAGTGGTTTTGCAACACCAACACAAGTGCAAAAAGTGGTTCAGAAACAATAACACAAGTGCGGAAAGTGGTTTTACAACATTAGCTAAAGTACGGAGAGTGGTTTTCAACACCAGCACAGGTGCGAAAAGTGGTTTTCCAACACTAACACAAGTGAGACAAGTGGTTTTGCAACACTAACACAAGTGCAAAAAGTGGTTTTGAACACCAACAGGTGCGCGAAATGTTGTTTAAAACACTAGCAGAAATGCGGAAATTGGTTTTCAACGCCAGCACAAGTGCGGAAAGTGGTTTTCAATGCCAGCAAAAGTGTGGAAAGTGGTTTTGCAACACCAACACAAGTGCAAAAAGTGGTTCTGAAACAATAACATGTGCGGAAAGTGGTTTTCAACGCCAGGACAAATGCGGAAAGTGGTTCTACAACACAAGCTCAAGTGCGGAAAGTGGTTTTCAACGCCAGCATGAGTGTGCAAAGTGGTTTTTGCAATAATAGCACATGTGTGAAAAGTGGTTTTTAATGCCACCACAAGTGTGGAAAGTGGTTTTGCAACACTAACACAAGTGCAAAAAGTGGTTTTCAATGCCAGCACAAGGACGGAAAGTGGGTCAACAACACTAGCTCAAGTGCGGAAAGTGGTTTTCAACGCCAGCATGTGTGCAAAGTGGTTCTGCAACACTCACAAAAGTGCGGAAAGTGATTTTCAATGCCAGCATAAGTGTGGAAAGTGGTTTTGCAACACTATCACAAGTGCGAAAGTGGTTTGGCAACACTAACACATGTTAGTGTTGTGGTTAGTGTTGTGGTTGCGGTTGCAACACTGACACACTGCGATAAGTGGTTTTCAATGCCAGTACGAGTGCAGAAAGTGGTTTTTGCAACACTAGCTGAAGTGCGGAAAGTGGCTTTCAATGCCAGCATAATTATGGAAAGTGGTTTTGCAACACTAACAGAAGTGTGAAAGTGGTTTGGCAACACTAACACAAGTGCGATAAGTGGTTTTCAATGCCAGTACGAGTGCGGAAAGTGGTTTTTGCAACAATAACACAAGAGCGAAAAGTGGTTTTGCAACACCAAACAAGTGAGACAAGCGGTTTTGCAACACTAACACATGGGCAAAAAGTGGTTTTTGACACTAACAGGTGCGCGAAAAATGGTTTTCAACACTAGCAGAAATGCGGAAAATGGTTTTCAATGCCAGCACTAGTGCGGAAAGTGGTTTTCAATGCCATCACAAGTGTGGAAAGTGGTTTTGCAACACTAACACAAGTGCAAAAAGTGGTTCTGCAACACGAACACAAGTGCGGAAAGTGGTATTCAACGCCAGCACAAGTGCAGAAAGTGGTTCTGCAACACTACCAAAAGTGCAGAAAGTGGTTTTCAATGCCAGCGCAAGTGCGGAAAGCGGTTCTGCAACACAAGCTCAAGTGCAGAAAGTAGTTTTCAACGCAAGCATAAGTGTAGAAAGTGGTTTTGCAACACGAACACAAGTGCGGAAAGTGGTATTCAACGCCAGCACAAGTGCGAAAAGTGGTTCTGCAACACAACACAAGTGCAGAAAGTGGTTTTCAACGCCAGCACAAGTGTGGAGAGTGGTTTTGCAACACGAACACAAGTGCGGAAAGTGGTTATCAACGCCAGCACAAGTGTGGAGAGTTGTTTTGCAACACTAACACAAGTGCAAAAAGTGGTTTTCAATGCCAGAACAAGTATGGAAAGTGGTTTTGCAACACTAGCTCAAGTGCGGAGAGTAGTTTTCAACGCCAGCACAAGTGCGAAAAGTGGTTTTGCAACACTAACACAAGTGCAAAAAGTGGTTCTGCAACACGAACACAAGTGCGGAAAGTGGTATTCAACGCCAGCACAAGTGCAGAAAGTGGTTCTGCAACACTACCAAAAGTGCAGAAAGTGGTTTTCAATGCCAGCGCAAGTGCGGAAAGTGGTTCTGCAAACAAGCTCAAGTGCAGAAAGTAGTTTTCAACGCCAGCATAAGTGTGGAAAGTGGTTTTGCAACACGAACACAAGTGCGGAAAGTGGTTTTCAACACCAGAACAAGTATGGAAAGTGGTTTTGCAACACTAGCTCAAGTGCGGAGAGTGGTTTTCAACGCCAGCACAAGTGCGAAAAGTGGTTTTGCAACACTAACACAAGTGAGACAAGCGGTTTTCCAACACTAACAAGTGCAAAAAGTGGTTCTGCAACACGAACACAAGTGAGGAACATGGTTTTCAACGCCAGCACAAGTGCGGAAAGTGGTTCCACAACACTAGCTCAAGTGCGGAGAGTGGTTTTCAACGCCAGCACAAGTGCGGAAAGTGGTTCCGCAACACTAGCTCAAGTGCGGAGAGTGGTTTTGAACGCCAGCACAAGTGCGAAAAGTGGTTTTGCAACACTAACACAAGTGAGACAAGCAGTTTTGCAACACTAACACAAGTGCAAAAAGTGGTTTTGAACATTAACAGGTGCGCGAAAAGTGGTTTTCAACACTCGCAGAAATGCGGAAAGTGGTTTTCAACGCCAGCACAAGTGCGGAGAGTGGTTTTCAATGACATCACAAGTGTGGAAAGTGGTTTTGCAACACTAACACAAGTGCAAAAAGTGGTTCTGCAACACTAACACAAGTGCGGAAAGTGGTTTTCAATGCCAGCACAAGTGCGGAAAGTGGTTCTGCAACACAAGCTCAAGTGCATAAAGTAGGATAAATACAATTACAAGAAGAATGTCTCCCTCTTGTATAGTCTCTATCCATAACTGTTTGGTTTCTCTCATTAACACAATCATCAAAGATAATGAGGTTCTTTTTTGATTAATCTAAATATTGGGGTACATCATCCGTATTATCACTGAGAATTCAACTTATGGGTTTTGATTTATTTTTACATTTCTGTGTTTCACAAAATAGTTGTATTATATCTTCAATGTTGTAATCATTTAGTTTGTTTTGAAGTTTAAATAAACAGATTATATCTTCTTTTTCAAGACCCACATTAAAACCTTGTGATAGTAGTTGATACTCAGGTTGAAAACTTGACTTTGTGAAAATTATTAAATTATCATAATCTAAAAAGTTGGGAGTAAGGAGCATCTTTAAAAGCAAACAGGTTTTTCCACATCCGCTTGAATCAACTATTAGAAATCTCAATGAATTTGTTAGATTTTTATGGTTGTTAAATTTTATCTTATTTTCACAAATGGGTAAAAAATCATTCATGTATATATTTGGAAAACAAGTCATCTATTTTTTTACAGGCTTTTTTTTAGAAACTCTATGTTTTATCCTGAGTTCAGGTTTAATTTTAAGATAATCCATTATTTTATTTATATAATATCTTGTGTTGATATTTCCCTGAAAATGGCAATCGTGAATAGCAACTAACATCAATCCTTGAAATATTACCCTAATTGTATCAATCTCTTCCATTGTTAGAAAAGGTGTATTATCACCCTCATACTTAAAATTTAATTTCCCTTATTAATCTTGTAAGTAATTCATTTTAGGAGTAATTTTTAAATAGTTATGTTTCTTTTCTTTTTTTTTAATCCTCATTAATTAAAAGATAATAACAGAATAAACATTGTTTATGGCCTTTTGACTCTGTATTTAATCCTACTCTATCACACGCAGGACAATTCTCAAATCTATCGTAGGGAGTATCAGAGAATTCAAGAGACTCAACATCTGCTATATCGTTTAGAATAATCTCTATTTAAATAACAAAACTTTGCTTAAACTGAAAATCATCTTCGGTATAATCGATGCTTTCATAACCGTCATCTGTAAAACTACTTTCACAACTATCGTTTGAAGAAAAACTCTCAGTATCATAAATGCCTTCTGTTCCAAAAAGATAGTATCACTATTGTTACGGGGTCCTCCCCTGTCCCCTGGTCTCGGTAAACCTCCGAACCCCGAGAGGGTCCCCGGCAGAAAGTTATGTTATCCTTGGTTGAAATCAATCCAAGCAATAAGGACACCACACCCTTGGTTGTCAATGAACAAATATTATATTAAAAGCACACAAAAAGAACCATACAACAATGGGGGCAATCAACCCTACAATCAAATCTTAAGATGGTAACCGAGCTCAAACTCACGGCACCCCCAAGGACTGAAACAGAGCCATTCTCAATGTCTCTCGAACACAATGGTGCTCCTGGTGAAGAGGCGAGAGCGATGAGGCAGGTAAGGAGATGTAGGTAAGGCGGAGACCGTCACGTGGTTCCAGCCAACCCCAATTGGCGGTGGCAAGAGGAATCCCAAAGACGCTATCCAAACGTGCACATACACCGTGCAGTCGCGAACCGCACCGTATTCTTCAAAGGCCACTGTCGCGCACACACATCCTCGGCAAACCACCAGAGGGCAGGACCAGCGGACGCGGCTAACCAAGGGTCCGCGAATGACGCACGAGGTCCGTGAAATGGCGGTCGGTTCTTCCTCGGGCCGCAGCCTCGAGGCGAAGATTCTCCGGAATCTCACACCTTTACCTGGCTTTGCAGGCTTTTCCACGACACCAGCGATAACAACTGTCCGGGAATAATGGACAATCTACAAGACGCCAATGACTGAGACAGTTTTTACAAAGTAAGGATTTATTATAATTACTAAGTCACTCGTTTCAATTCAATAAAGACTATTATAGCTAATTCAAGTCGTTGGTTCTTCTTCCCTGGCCGGTCCTCTCTCTGCGCTGTTTCTCGTTCCGTACTCGTTCGTTCCGTTGGGCAGAGGTTCTGGTGACAAGTGCTCTCGACTCAAAGTGTGTTCTCGTTTATATGGGCACACTCGAGTTAATCCTCCGTGCGCTGAAGCTTCTTGGTCATCCACAATCGCCTCATCGGAGCCGGTTCGCTCCCCCCCCCCCCCCCCCCCTGCTGGGAGTTCCATTTGCCTCACAATAGGAGGGTGCTCTAGCCCGGGGCTGTGACCAGGTGAACAAGAGATTACCACGTTCGTGCACATTCCTGACATTCATTTACGAAATCGTCTATCTGCTTCGTTTTCCATTTCCAACGATCAATGAGTTACATTTCCACAACTCATCTCATTTCCTCATTTCCTCATCTTTTTGTTTTTGTTTATATTAACCATTAATCTAAACATCAATATAAGTAAACAATCAATCACTACAAGTAAACATCAATACAAGTATAAGTAAACAATCAATCACTACAAGTAAACATCAATACAAGTATAAGTAAACCATAACTTTGGTAATCCAATTCCCTTAGGCATACCCCGTCATCCTGCAAGAATCACAAAACATTTCGTTGGTCATTGACTCCTTCCATATTGTTCAATCTATTGCATTTGCATCACAAGTATCTTTTCAAAACAACACTTCACCATCACCAAGATACAACAATTTCACTTCACCATTTTCACGTTTTTAAGGCATCTGCAACATCTGGCAAAAACGTTTGCCTCCAAACAAATGTTGATTCTTTGTTTGAAAGGAAGGGCTGATCACTTGTGTTTGAATTCAGGTATGACACATTTTCTCCTAATGTCTTCATAGCACCTGCACTACTTTGTGTAGGGTCTTGCTGTTGTAATAACTGCACGGAGTCATAGACTGACCCTGCTCTCCATGTAGCATTCTTGCCACTCTTGCTGTAAACCATAGTAATTCCTGAACAAGGCCTTCGCCCAGTTGTAGTCGACTTGCCTCCTCCCTCATTATGAGTGGGCAGCAAGTATTGGTGTGACGTTGATTGGCCAGCAAGATGTGGAACAGGGATGCCGGATGCATCCACAATGATGTTGGGACCATGGTGTTCAGGTCATTCATGGTCCATACCAGGAGCAACCAGCAGAATCGTGCACAGCTGTTGTGACAAGGGCACAGCCGTTTGTTTGCAGCTCCATGCTGGTTCCCCGGAAGTTGGTGAAGTAATAACATATGTCCCCACATTTCACAGAGGTTGCAGGTAAAATGTCGTTGTCCTGCAACTTCTGATGTGATGAATGTTCGAAGCCTTCAAACAAGAGTAAGTGATCGCCTTTCTTTCATATGTTGCAGTGTGATCCAGGCAAATGGTCACATACATTTCCTTGGTGAAGGTAAGCATCCATCTCCAAGTTACACGGGAGAATGTCTTCATCATTCTTTGAGAAAGAGGGTGTATGCCACGATTAACTTCATTTTTAGCCACAAATTTTCTTTCTCGAACTTCTTCCCAATTCCATTAGCACCCCCTTCAAATGTGATCTCGTCTTATCCTTATGCTCAGTCACATCTGAATCTGCTTTCCACACACACTGAATCAGATAGGGTACATCTTACCATGAAATCAGCATAATCATGTATATCTTCCGACAGTTTCACATTCAACAATTTGTTTGTTTTTTTCTTAAAACATTCAAAAGTTATATTCATTTATATGCGTCACACGAATAATATTCAATCAGGTATGTATTTGACTACTAAACTAAGAATAGCATCCACAATTGCTTTCAGGTTAATATAGTTCAAAAATTAACTCATGCAGGTATTTTATCACTCCTCAAAGAAAATAAATTGTATATGATTACAATCACAAACAGGAATATCTAATTCCCAACAAATTTGCAAACCAACAAATTAAGCATAATGTATTATTATCATAATTTCTCCCCTTCTTCTTCTTCTTCTTTTTTTTTTCCAAACAGTGTGTAACTTGTGGTGATAGAAGTTCACCGGTTGACACAATTCACAACATTTTTTGTTATGCCCTTATCTTAACTCTACTGTATTCATTTGCAACATCACTTGAATCATTCTTTTAATCTCGGTATTTATGTCGCCATAAAAGTCTTCCTCTTGTGGTTCCACATTTCTTTCCTCATTTGTCACTTCATGCATTATCATAGTGTTGTTGGTTACCTTATTCAAACACACCATCACTAAGGCTTTCAAGCAAGCCACCACTAAAACAATTGCCAATATAACTACTAAACCCACAAACAAGTCTGCTACTCCTTGTATATGTTCATACCTGTAACATAATTATATGTCGATGACATTCAACATTATATACCAAACTAACAAGCTTCCTAAAAGGTAAATAAAGAAAATCCCTTAATATGTAACATAAATCAGATTATTTGTCTTACCCTGGTCCCCCTATCTCCCGGGGTCGAGCTAAATCCCCTGATCATGAGTGTAGTTGTGATACATTATCACTCATGCTGTATTAATATCAGTAGGTAATTGTATGTCATGTAGGCAAATAAATGTCACTATCCCAAGTAGGAATATCACATGTTGAAAATGTAATGTTTATCAATGTAAGGGGTGTTAAAATGTAATTCAAATGACTGTAAATCACGACTATCATTTATCTGCCACTGAATGTTCTGCTGGGCTGCTAGGTGCAGCCTCATTTTCTGTGGGACCGTCCTCCCTTGCCCCTTGCCCCATGTGCTCGCTTGCAATGAGAGGCATGACTCCAACTTTCTACCTTGGGTCCATTTTTTGTTTCTATTCTTATCAATCTCCTATGGTTTATCAGTTCGTTCCAAAATACCGCAACCAAAGGTTTTAACCAAAGTTCTACCAAACTATTTCCAATGTGAACTCAAAATGCCAGTGTAACAATGATTCGAAGAGTTAACTTCAAGGGGTCAATTTAAAAAAAAAAAATTTCTATAACCAGATCTAATTTTCCCATCCAATAGTTTGCCTTGGCGAGTGTCATATTATAGCACTTCAATAAAACTTCGAAAAATGACCTCAATAAATTCCCTTTTTCTTCCCAAATACTCATCTGTAAATTACATATTCAATTACAGTTTCTCCAAATTTGTTCGGTCTAAATGGCCGCAAAAGTGGCTGCCAGCATGCAGTACCGTTTTTTATCTACCAAGCAAGTGCTCGTCCACACAAGACCTCTACCAAAATGTTGTTTGTAAAAACAAATCTGGGATTTCTGATTACATGGATGCACTCTCAGGACATTTTCAGGCTGCTGTTAACAATCCACTATGATAAATTAATTCCTTTACCCACAATCAAATAATTAGTACAAATTGAGGATATTATCCCTATCACATTCATTTATAGATTCATTATGTTGGATCTAATTTTTTTTCCCATAATTTTCCACTGCTGTAAGGAAGAACAATAGCTCTCATAAGTCTTAGTAATATCGTACTTAATTTACCCAGCATCGAATAATTTATTTACTATCCATTCTCATCTGTTAACCAGTGACTTTGTTTGAACTCCAGAACTCAAAACTCACAATAGTTCAAACCAGCAAAATTTTCTTTACTATTTTCCCATATCATCTATGCCTAATACACATCCATACATACAGCACAATTTATATTCTGATCAAATTCAAGTTTATATATATATAAAATCTGTGAGCAGAGTACTCTGGGAAGTCAGTGTAAGATCTCTCCCAAATTTGGCTAATTTTGTACTCCCACATTTTTATGAAGCTCATATCCATAAATAGCTTTGATTCTCATATAAATTCTATCAAAATGGAATCCCAAGATTACTCCCAATTTTACTATCAATGAATGGCTGCTCATAATTCAGCAAATCAAATCTTTATTCTCCATCTCCCTTGACAAAAGTGATAATTTACATAATCAAATTATATTTCTATTTTTATTTTATTTTACGAATTCTCTCGATATGCGATCCCATCCACATGGAACTATCTATTTTCAGACAAGGCACACTGTCGGTGTCAACAATCTTGTAAGATTGATACACAAAACAACAACAACAAACACAAACATTGATACACAAAACACACACACACGCATGCATTATGCATATTTGTTTGCGTTGGAACCATTATTTACAGATCTGGATCGGTGTCAGTTTTTTATTTCAATTTCATAAAATTTGTCCTTCAATTTTATAAATGCTAATACACAAATGGACCAAAAAGTTTATTCTTAGAAAACCCCTATGATGTCACATTGAAATTACCCTTTCAGTTCCCACAATAATTTGTCCAAATTTGATTACACACCCATTTGCATGTCAGTCGACCACTGACCTATCAATCATGCGGAACAATAGTCCGAAATTCCCACCTGATCATCATGTGACTCTTGTCACTTGGTTTCAAAAAATTTGCAACGCAATTGTTCCAAACTTTGTAAATTTAAAATTGCTGTGCCCAAAATAGAAGATCCAATTTTGGCATTTGATCAATTAATTATTAATTTGTTAACAAGCAAAAAGAAAAAATGAATCATTCTTGCTCCGAAAACTTTTCAGACACAAGAATCATCGACAGTTATTCATGTTTGTCCAGTAATCGAATCTGTTGAGGCCAATCATCATTTGGGATTTGCAGCAATGAAGGCCTAATCATTGTCTGAGGTACCGGTAAGCACTGGTACCCTTGAGCTTGGTTTGCCCCATGAACTTGTCTTCCTGTTGACATACGGACATCTTCTTCTCCAATGTCCCATCTTTCCACACTCGAAACACCGGTTTCTGTCGTTGCCTGGTCTGTGCACCTGTGCACTTGTATTGCTGGGCTGCATCTCTACATCCCTGAGTTGCCACTGCAGTCTCTCGTTATCTCCTGAAACACGAAAAAATTCTCTGTACCGTCCTTTTTGGGGAGACAAATGGGAATCAGATGGGACAACTGTCACTTCTACTCCTATTTTCGGGGGTAGTTGTGCACTTATCTCCTCCACTGTATCCTGTATCCTTTTTATTTTGCATTCTAGGTCCGTTATCCGTTCTTGCTGGTCCCATTGTTTGGATTCACCATCCCAAAGATGGAATGCAGGCCAGTCTACCGTTAGATTCTGCCTCTTCCTGGCTCTCAATTTTTGTCCTAATCTTTCCAATCGACTTCGGTCGAATGTACCATCTCTTGGAAACTCCTTAGCATGTCCCTTTGTCCAGAAATACCAATTTTCAACCTCTCTAATAGCCTCTTCACCGTGGCGGTCGTACATATAATATGTACAAGTACCTTTTTATGGATTCTCTGGTTGTCCTTGTGTATTCTTGCAGGCTCCATTTCCCATTCTGCCTGTATGTGAATAACACTCCATATTCACTCAATGTACCAGGTAGATTACTAGGATCTGTGCTTTGGAATGCACCTGTACACACCTGTACTATATGTACTATAAATAAATCTACTGGAGTTTGTTCCACCTTTTATCAAAGTAGCGTTGGATGTGTTGTAGCTTGTTCCAGGTTCCTCTAAAGCTTCACTCGTACTTCCAGGAAGGATCTCTCCACCTGTTCACACGGTGATTTCCAGAGAATCTCTCTACCTGTGGCTTTTGCACAACCCAATCTCACAGATCAATAGATGAGCCAAATGGGTCAGTATGAAATGGGTGGATCCACAGGTATCTCGCTCTGTCAAAGGGAAAATCACACAATGGTAACCGCACATATATCCATACATAGACTCACCACCTTGCTCAATTTTCCAAGGTTGTCTTCACATTGATAATATCTCACAAAGATATCAAAGCTTCTTTCTTGAAACCGCATCCTCATCAATCAATCAATCAATTTATTCAATTAATCTATCAATTTTTTCTTCAAATCAAATTAATCACTCTAGGTGACTCCCTGCACACGCCCTTTCCCCAATGATGTCAGGATAGATCCATCCATTGACTGAGATTGAAGATCATCGGTCGTCACCTCAGATCCATAGCTCATGTCAATTGATGAATCACTGTTCTGTACTAGGGTCATATCTGACATATATTCCCAATTTTTCCTGGTCTCCACAAATTCTCTTTGCAACCACTAAAGGCAACTCATCCTTCATTCGTGAGACAGCCAAAATTGATGGCAGATATTAAACAGTTCATTGGGTCCTGAAATGGGACTGTAAAATTCCTTCCAGCATACTAAATTTTGAAACTCCATTGTTTGTAATACACAATTTATCCCATAGGGCTTGAAAGTTCTTTCTCAAGTTTGTGCAATCATTCTGCATCGGAACCCTATAATGTCATTAAACCATCAACTTGTAGATGCATTTATTTATATCCCATTAACCCAAGAACTCTCAATTGCTTGGTTTCTTTTTTTAGTAATGCCATATATCCATATTTCTTTTCAAAATGTTCCTAACATACACATTAATCCCATTTCACCTCAAATAATCTACAATCTGAAAAAATTAATTTGTGACATTTCAGCAATGATTACAATATCATTGTACTTCTCATCTGTAACAGTACAGATAGTAGCTATGGAACAGGTGCATGTATATATAGCAGGTGCATGCCCCCAGGGCACCGTTTCCTTCACTTTTCATCCACCTTATAAAACATCAACACCATTCATTAAAAATAATATAAATATCACATAATTCCACTCTTCCTTCAGTGAGGCCAGTTTTCCATCTGGTTCAAGATTTCCATTTCATTTCATTAATTTGGAGCATTAATTCCATTAATTTATCATAACTTGTGATAAACATTGATCATTTGAGCACGAATTGAACAATTTTTTCCAAAGATATAACTTCCATTTCCTTTGACAAATCCTAATAAAATGAATTTTATGGCTTTTCTCATTATTCAAAACGTTTACCAAATGTCCCAACTCTGTATATTATTTTATTTCTGTGGTTACATTGAACCATATATATTGTTACGGACGCGGTTTAGATGTTATTTTGACCGAGCGGTTGGTATGACTGCGACCGAACAGTTATTCCCCGACTAGACCCCGATTCCACCCAGACGTTGACCAAATCACGCTATGCTAAATCAATGATGGAAAGGACACAACGACTGGGATAGATGAAACGACGCAAGGGGTAAAGTTCTCAAGACCTCCGGAGGAGGGTATAATTACAGTGGTGGAGAAAAGGGGGTAGATTACACGGCAGAGTGAGGTAAAAGACACAGAAGAGATGGGCACTTAATTACCGTCTTATCTTATCCCAGACAGACCACAGACAAACGGAACAAGGCTGACTTACACAGGGATTGATGGCAGGAAGGGACAGGTAGTCGATAGCACAAGGTGCACCTTGGCTCGGGGACAGGATAAAGCACGGTCCAGTCCAGAGATGCGGGGAGGCCTCACAGCGCTCGGAGGGTACGTCTTGCTTGCTCCAAGCTCAGCGCGCGTCTGACGTCACCTCCCTCTTCCTGCGCATGCTCAGCGGGGAGTGACACGCCCTCGGCTGGTTGGCTCCGCCCCCCTGGGGCCGGTCCGCCGCTTCCATTGGGTGCGGGGGTTACCGGGCTCCGCCCTTGACGAGGAGCTGACAGGGAGCCCCTATTTGGTAACCCCGTCGAGCACATGTTCAATGGCGGCTCGTTGGGAAGGCCTCATGCCCTCCCAACACCCCCTGAGGACGCGCACTCCCTGTGCACGCCGCCGTCGTTGCTGTTGTTGTTGTTGTTGTTGTTGTTGTTGCTGAACCATGAGGAAGAGCTGCGGGGAGGTATTGGGAGGTCCTAAACTTCCTAACGGTGCCATACAATCACATTCTGGTGCAACGAAGGGTCAGAATTAATGGAAACGAGTCCTTAACTGACATAGACTAAGAATAACTAGCAAGATGTCCTATAGTTGTCTTACATGAGATGCGGTGAACCTGGGCATGACATTTAATGGGGGAAATATGGGGAGGTCGGGTCTACAGAGTGTTGTTTACAGAAAATGGGACGAGGGAATGGGGGATTGGGGATAGTTGGGAAGTATTGAGGAAATAGGGGAATATTTACAAGCGGATATGGATGGATGCAAATCCCATATCCGCAACATTGCTCCCTTCTCTACCTCGGGGCGTCCTGACCCGATAAATTTTTACTTACTTTAGTGTGGCACTCAGATGTAGTTCCCTCTACTATTAACTCAACCCTGAGTGCGACAGTTTTACAGATGTTCACAAATGAGTAAATATGTCCCCCTGCGACGTTGCACCCTTCTCCTAACAGAAACACACCCACAGGATAACCGAATCGCGGAAAGCATCCTCAAACTAAACATACAGCCGGTAGGGAGCCTTATTTATACAACACTGATATTTACACTACGATCCAGGACCTGTTCTTTGAGGAACACATGCAGATGTTATGCATAGGGAGAGCACGCATGCCAGCATCGATACACCAACCCACGAGTGCCCTGTGGCCCTACGGCCTTTAATAATGTGCAGAGCACCCCGTCCAAGCACCAAAAGCACCACCCCATACGCACAGTCAGCACCATCCGGTGCACCAATAAAGTGTTCAATAACCATGCACAATCAAGTGTCCATGGTCACCGGTGGTGTCGCAGCCGGCCGATGTTCTGCCGCTGGTCTTGCCTTCTTGGAGTGCACTTGGCCTTCTGGCTTCTTTAGAAATAAAGAAAGGCGCCAACCGCGTCCATTTCTTAATTGTGGCTGTCAGGGGGCCAACTAAAAGTGGTTCACCTGTATGGCATAGGTGCCACGTTGACCCAGAGGTCCATCCACGGGTGGTGCTTGACCGCAAAAGAACTGCGGTCCATTGCGGGCGGCCACAAAAATTGCGGTCCATATGGTGTATCGATCCAGGCAGCAAGCAGCGGAAGTACAGGCCCACAACTGCGGAGCCAGCACCTCTCTCTCCTCTCTCTCTCTGCCCCAAAGCCAGATCCTCGGAGGTGGGAGACAAAAGAAGACAAGTGAGTAAGGTGGTAAGGGCGCAAAAGTGCACGCAATTCAAGGTAATGCACACTGGGGGCACATGGGAACCAGGTGAGACAGGTACGTTCCTACCGTACGCCCCCCCCCCCCCCCCACCAGGTAACCTACATTGCCCCTCCCTTACCCCTTACTGTATCCACAAAACACAACACTACCCATAAACATCTACTTTACACATCAACAAACGTCCCTACTGTCTTCCCCGTTCCTCCCATAAACCAAATTCGTCTTCTCTCCCTCCTAACCAATCAAATTTGCCATTTCCAACTCTCATCAAAATTTGCCATCTCCAACTCAACATCAAAATTTGCCATCACCAATTCATCATCAGTCCCTCCTAAGGAGGGAGAGATGGAATCACCCCAATGTCTCATCCACGTCGTGATGCGTCTCACAAATCCACACAGCAATTCTCCTTTCCTGCAACACAGAACAAAGGAACACAGGTGTGGAGTCATCATCACCACCTCACGTAAGTGGCTGCATATGGTGCGACAGGTTCATCAATCCTAACTATTTCCTAAATGACTTTAACAACTTTACATTACCCGGGGTCTTTCTCCTGCCAAACCAATGGCCCACTTACACTATGGGTTCTAAAAACCAATTCCCATTGACCAAACTGTGGTGCTTCTCAAGTTGGGGTCTCACTCCCCCGATTCATCACTCGGTGCCCCCGCACAATTTCGGTGGCTGGGTCGTGTGACGCTCCCTGCTGGTCTGCCCACCTGCACACCTCCACCACTGTTGTTGCCTACCGAGCTCACCTGCTCCTCACCCTAACCTAACTAACTGGGGAAGGCCCTCTCGCACTCTCAAACCTCAGTGCCCTCCCTAGCACGGGCTGCCCGATCCACACCCGGGATCCTCAGGCACCCACTGACACTAACGGCTCCCAGAGCCCACCTGCGGCCTCACCTGGCCGACATCTAACAGTGGCGGAGTGCCCAACCATTCACACTCATACTAACAGGCCACACGACCAGCCAATTTCACCACACCAATGCACCCATCCACAATACCATTCTGCAACCGCACCACAAATGCCAATATCCAACCACAATTTACCTATACCTTCTAACTATTCTTTAAACTCCCCTCCACGGGTACTCGTGAAAAGGGGTCCACTCTTCCCCCATCCACACCTTCGCACCATGCACACCACTCCATACCACTTACTCCAACTCTCTCCACACCACTCATTCTCTGCTCCATATATTCCACACACCTGCACTTGCACACCTGTGCGCTCATACTTGGTGCCGCCTGCACCCTTCTCTCCCCCAAGCGCATTCGCGCTGATCCACAACACTCACTACTCATACACTGCTCCACATACCTGTCCAGTTCTCACACAGCATCATCTCATCTAACTACTCCCCTCTGAAACTTGCGCTTCCCAGTCGTCCCTTTAAACTATTGCGCTCCCTCGTCATTATCATCCACTCTAATCTACCTGCGTCCCCTCTACAGGTATCCTTGTCACTAACTAACCTTAACGTTACCTAATGTCATCTTCGCTAGATCCCTACACACAATATCCTAACCCACCCGGGCTAGTTTTCACTGCCATACACCCCATAATCTATAGCGCATTTGCCCCCTCTTTTGTGAGGGATGACCGAGTTGCCATCCCACCACATCGGGCATCTCCCACTACCAATTTTGCACATCAAATTTCAACAAATCAAAAATTTTGCCAATCATCTGCCAATCACTGTACCATCATCAAATTTTGCTTTTTTCAAATTTCGGGGCCAAAACACTATCCTCATCACCCGTCTACTTATTAGATCCTCTCGGTGCGCCAATTCACGTCTACAGCCCGGCTTCGTACAGCCGAGCAATGAACGCGGGTTCTTTGGTGCCGGCGGCTGGATGCGTCCGGCACTCGGTGCAGGGACGGGGGCTTACCCGTGCCGAGAGCCCACGTACCACCTCGGCACGGAGCCATCCAATTGCCCGATCTCGACCTGCCGGAACGTCTCAATAAAAAGTGGTCGCCATGATGACCCTTCCTATCAAGCTGCCCGCTCCGCCTAGTGGAGCAAGGACGCGGCCGTTCCAAGCGAGGCCCAGCGTGGATCGCGTACGGCGGTCCTTTCGAACCCGCCGTGGCTCGGATCCCTGCTGGTTCTCGCGGCACGCGAAGCCCGGCACGCACCGAGGGCCCGATTCGGCTAAAAGTCGCTCTAACCGCTAACCCGGTTACCGTCGATGCCTCACCTGCATGCTCACACGCATACGCTACCCCTTTCTTGCTCATACCTCCAGATGTTCCCATGCTCCTCGTACCTTTCCTTACACACCTCGGTACACTCATTCCGCTCACAGACTTGGTCACACACCTGATCACCGAAGACCTTTGCACACACTCATCGCTCGCACACCTCACCAACACACCTCTTCGCGCCCCCTTCTCGGTCACCTCCTCTGTGACTATCACAGGTGTGCTCTCACTCGCACACCCAACCACGTGCCTCACGACCAACTCAAGTGTGCATTCCCACACACGCTCTACCATTCCAGGTGTGCATCCTTCCATGCCAGGTGTACATCCTCGCTCACCTGTCACCACTAACTCACGCTCCGTGCCACTCTCACTACTCTCACCTCCACTCTCGGTCGCGCCCTCACCCTTACTCTCGACAGCGCACTCTTTCCTCATGCACCTGTCTGTTACACACCTTTCTCGCACATCCTCTTGCGCACACTCTTTCGTTACACCCTCTGTAACACTCCCCACAGGTGTACACTCTTCCTTACTTTTGACAGCGCACTCTTTCCCCATGCACCCCAGAGTCGGACTTTCTCGCACACCTCCTTTTTCGCACACCAGACCTGTCGCACACTTCACCGACGGCCTCTCACGAACACCCGGGTCCATCTCGACCCCCAAGCTTATTAAATCACCTGGCGCATCATACGCACGACCATATTGGTCACCACTTACACCGGGTCCTCTTTCTCTTCGCTTCTCCTCCATCACCTGCGAATCCCTCATCCGGTTAATGAGCACATCATCACGATCCGAACACAGACTTTGGACCAATTCTTTTACTTCCTCTTTGATCTCTTTCTTATCCCCTCTCCGTCGCTTCTTAATTTCGCTTACCCCTTCTTCCACTTCTTCTAATTTCTGCTTCACCTCTTTTATTTCCCGGTGCGTCTCCTCAAGTTCTTCCTCTAACTCCACCTTATTTTTTTCTATGTGCTCCTGCACCTCCCGCTCTTTAACCTCCATCACCTCTACCACCTTGTTCATTTTCCTCGTCAGGTCCTCATGTACCGTCTGACACTCTTTTTTAATTACCCCTACGTCCTTTTTCATCTCCTTCTGTGTCGATTTTAAACCCTCTATTACCGCTGTGTTCTTCTTTACCTGGTCCCCCAACTCCTTTTGTCCCACTGTCAGTTGTTCTACTCCCAGCGTCAACTCCTCTATACCACCTTGCAATTTTACAGTCCCCTTTCTCACCTCCTTCTCCATGCGCTCCTTACAGTGCCTCACCTCCTCGCGCACTCCTCCGACCTCCTCACTCACACCTCTTCTGATCTCTTCTCCCATCACTTGCATCTCCTGCCCAGATGCCACCCTCATCTGCTCCATTTCCTCCCTGTGAGCATCCAATTTAGTTTCTACCCCCATTCTGACCCCCTCTATCTGCTGCCCCATTTGTTTAACTTCCCTTTCCGTTTGGTCCCTGATGTCCCTCAATTTGCCTTCCATACTAGTTTCTAACCCCTCTAACCCCTTTTTCATCCCTTCCATTTGATGCTCTTGAGCGGCCATTCTGTTTTCTACCCGCGTTAACCCATGTTTCACCCCTTCTATCCCATTGTCTAACCCCTCAAATTTCTTGTCTAATCCCTCAAATTTCTTGTCTAATCCCTCAAATTTCTTGTCTAATCCCTCACCGGTACCCCTCGCTTCGTCCCTCATTACCCCCATTTGGCCCTCCAATCGCTCACCCAGTCGCTCAATTTGGCTCCCCATACTCATCTGTACAGCTGCCTGTAGCTGCGCAATGAGGGCCTGCATGTCAATCCCTCCCACTTGTGCAGCGGGCGCGGCCGCCGTAGCCATCTGTGAGGCGCCATTTTGCGCGCCCGTAACCTCGTGCGCAAGGACGCCATTTTGCGAACCTGCCGCCCTCACTGCTTCGCTCTCCTCATGTCCCTCAATTTGGTCCTGGATCGACCCTGCCTCACTCTCCTCTACCGGAACCCAGCCGTCTTGATCTGCCATAGCGCGACTTTCAAAATTCGGGGTTTTTTTTGTAAAACAAAATCAAATTTCGGTGACTTTATAATTTTGACCAAATTTTTTTCTAGATGTTTTTTTTAAAATTTGGTTCGGGCCTCGAATCTCACTCCTCGACACCAATTGTTACGGACGCGGTTTAGATGTTATTTTGACCGAGCGGTTGGTATGACCGCGACCGAACAGTTATTCCCCGACTAGACCCCGATTCCACCCAGACGTTGACCAAATCGCGCTATGCTAAATCAATGATGGAAAGGACACAATGACTGGGATAGATGAAACGACGCAAGGGGTACAGTTCTCAAGACCTCCGGAGGAGGGTATAATTACAGTGGTGGAGAAAAGGGGGTAGATTACACGGCAGAGTGAGGTAAAAGACACAGAAGAGATGGGCACTTAATTACCGTCTTATCTTATCCCAGACAGACCACAGACAAACGGAACAAGGCTGACTTACACAGGGATTGATGGCAGGAAGGGACAGGTAGTCGATAGCACAAGGTGCACCTTGGCTCGGGGACAGGATAAAGCACGGTCCAGTCCAGAGATGCGGGGAGGCCTCACAGCGCTCGGAGGGTACGTCTTGCTTGCTCCAAGCTCAGCGCGCGTCTGACGTCACCTCCCTCTTCCTGCGCATGCTCAGCGGGGAGTGACACGCCCTCGGCTGGTTGGCTCCGCCCCCCTGGGGCCGGTCCGCCGCTTCCATTGGGTGTGGGGGTTACCGGGCTCCGCCCTTGACGAGGAGCTGACAGGGAGCCCCTATTTGGTAACCCCGTCGAGCACATGTTCGATGGCGGCTCGTTGGGAAGGCCTCATGCCCTCCCAACACCCCCTACCAACCAAGCCGGAGTGAGGACGCGCACTCCCTGTGCACGCCGCCGTCGTTGCTGTTGTTGTTGTTGTTGTTGTTGCTGAACCATGAGGAAGAGCTGCGGGGAGGTATTGGGAGGTCCTAAACTTCCTAACGGTGCCATACAATCACATTCTGGTGCAACGAAGGGTCAGAATTAATGGAAACGAGTCCTTAACTGACATAGACTAAGAATAACTAGCAAGATGTCCTATAGTTGTCTTACATGAGATGCGGTGAACCTGGGCACGACATTTAATGGGGGAAATAGGGGGAGGTCGGGTCTACAGAGTGTTGTTTACAGAAAATGGGACTAGGGAATGGGGGATTGGGGATAGTTGGGAAGTATTGAGGAAATAGGGGAATATTTACAAGCGGATATGGATGGATGCAAATCCCATATCCGCAACAATATGTTCATATCTTAATCCAATCAGAAAATTGTCAATTTACCCTTAATATATGTCTGTATATTTTTTTTTTACAAAATCCAACTGCCATTAAACTGAAAAATTGTTTTGTTGGACTCATGCAAGGTCCCTTACAAATTTTGAAAATTTTCCAAAGACATAACTTCCATTTTCTTTGACAAATCCTAATATTTATCAAATATTAGGATTATCATCAAAACAAACCTAATATTAATGACTGCACATCCAAACCTAGATATTTTGAGTTCCGTAACTTTAATACCTCAAATTTCCCATTTCTTCCCTCCCTGATCCTATTGTTCAAAATTTCACCTCAATCGATCGAAAAATGAACGCAGGGATGCATTTTAAAGGTTTTCAAGAAATCCAACATGGCCGCCACAGAACGTTTTTTCCTTTCTTAATCAATTGGCTCATAGCATAACCAATCTGCAAGTAATGGTCAGAAGAGAAAGAAATGTAATTAATTAAATAAGTACTTTATTAATTGCTAATAATTAAATAACTCGTGAATTCTCATCCGATTCACTTAACATTTGAGTGTTCCCAAAACGTTGGAGCAAAACGTTGCAACAACGAAAGTGAAACGTTGTAGCGACGTTGTGGAAACGTTTTACAACAACATTATTTCAATGTTGCAGGAAAGTAATGTGAAAAACGTTGAAACAACGTTGTGGAAACGTCAGCAAAACCCAACATTTGAATGTTCCCAAAACGTTGGAGCAAAACGTTGCAACAACGAAAGTGAAACGTTGTAGCGACGTTGTGGAAACGTTTTACAACAACATTATTTCAATGTTGCAGGAAAGTAATGTGAAAAACGTTGAAACAACGTTGTGGAAACGTCCGCAAAACCCAACATTTGAATTGGATTTACTTATCAGCAAACTGAAGTTGAACCAACAACTATTTATTCAACTTAGGCCAAAGTCAACAACAATTTTCAAAATCCTCAATTTTCATCCGATTTACTTGAAATTTGAATTGGATTTACTTATCAGCAAACTGAAATTGAACCAACAACTATTTATTCAACTTAGGCCAAAGTCAACAACAATTTTCAAACAACTTAGGCCAAAGTCAACAACAATTTTCAAAATCCTCAATTTTCATCCGATTTACTTGAAATTTGAATTGGATTTACTTATCAGCAAACTGAATTCAATGATCATGTCCGGGCTTGAACATTCCACGAATCCTGCATCAAATTTTCTCATACTCAACAAACAAGAACAGCACACTTTTCTTTCTTTTTTTCTTTCTTTTTTTTTTTTTCTTTTTTTTTTTTTGTCTTGTATACAAGATCGAGGCTCGTGAAAGAGCGAACATTAATCACACAGACAGACAAACCGACACATAAAACATATAACATCGGGAGCGGTAGACAAGATGGGGAGAGAGGGGGAAGGACACAAACACAACATTTGAGAGCAGGGACCGAGAGACATGGAGACATCGAGAGATCTGAGAGAGGGCGAGGGCTTTGGGGGGGGGGCATGGGAAGGGGGCGGTGGGAGAAGTATAAAACATATGGACACTGCCAGGACTTCCAGGAAAGAAGTTGGAATTTCAAACAAGGTGGATCTGGGGTGAATTAGCGGGGGTAGAAAAGATCAAGGTTTTGGATGGGGGAAGATAAGAGATGGTGGTGAACAGCTGTTTTAAAGACCTGGAGGGAGGAGTGGGATTGAAGGGAGTGAGGGAGTTTGTTCCAGAGGCGGGAGAAAAGAGGAATGAAAGAGTGAAGGTGAGCAGAGAGCCGAGATTTCGGCAGTTTAACCATCAGAGGGTTGCTGGCAGATCTTGTGCGACCTGTAGGAATATTTGGGGGACAGAGCACAGAGAGAGCTGGGGGGTGCAAGGCCGGAGAGGAGTCGGTAGAAGACAGAAAGACCACCTACCTGCCTGCGGTGAGTGAGTGAAAGGCCCTCAGAGATAGCTTCATCGCGGGAGATTCCAATAATTCTGAAAGCTTTGGTTTCAACAGCGTGAAGCCGAGCTAGGTGTGAGGCAGGAGCACCGGCCCATAGGGGAGAACAGTATTCCATTGAGCTGCGGATGAAAGCCTTGTATGTGGTGAGGAGCTCAGGTGTGCCGAGGAAGGACTTCGCACGACGGAGGATGCCCAGTCTGGCTTTGGCTTTGGAGGCCAGCTTGGAAATGTGGTTTTCCCAAGAAAGATCATGGCAGATAGTGAGACCCAAAATCTTGAGCGACAGAACTTCTTGGAGAGGATTGTTGAGAAAGTAGATGGGAGGGTTGTCCAGTCGATCTTTTCGGAGAGACAGAGTAAGAGTGTGAGATTTGTCAGGATTGAAAGACATGTTCCACTTGTTTGACCAGTCTGTGATTTTGTCCAGGTCTTCAGAGAGTGAGGAGGCAGCAGACTGCCGATCTGAGGGAAGAGGAATGGAGCGGCAGAGAGTGGAGTCATCAGCAAAGAGATAGAGAGGATTTTCGAGAGAGTCAGAGAGATCATTGATGAAGACCAGAAAAAGCACGGGGCCCAGAACACTGCCTTGGGGAACTCCAGCCTGAACAGGAAGAGGAGATGAGAGAAACCCATTCAGGGCCACACGTTGACGACGACTAGAGAGGAAGTCCGCCAGCCATGCATGGAGATTTCCATGGATACCAAAGGAGGAGAGTTTGGTGAGCAGAGCGGGGTGCCAGACCGTGTCGAAGGCACGTGATATGTCGAGGGAGACAGCTCTAATTTCCTGTTTGGCATTGAGGACCTCCATCCATTGTTGAGACAGCAGAAGCAGCATGTCCAGAGTAGAGTGACCTGGTCTGAAACCAAATTGATGATCAGAGATCAAGCCATTGGAGAAGAGGAAAGATTTCATATCCGAAGCAATGATGGATTCCATGACTTTGCTGATAATTGGGAGAAGGCTGATTGGTCTGTAGTTGCTAGGATCTGTTTTTGCACCTTTTTTGTGCAAAGCGGTGATGTTGGCTGATTTCCAAGCAGATGGCAGTTGACCTTGAGCAAAAGAGAGGGTGAAGAGAACAGAGAGAGGGTGAGATAGAGCAGCAGAGCAGGATTTTAGGACCCGTGGGCTGATGCCGTCGGGTCCAGTTGCAGAATCAGAGTCGAGGGTTGACAGAAACTTTTCCACCTTGTCAGGAGGAAAGGACACGGAGTCCAGGAGCAGCAGGGTACGACTGGGTATGGTGGGTACAGAGAGGGATGGGTTTGGGACACAAGATTTAGAGGCAAACACAGAGTTGAGGCATTCAGCTTTTTCACGTGCGGAGTCAGCTGTGTAGCCGTTTGAGGTAAGGGAGGGGATGGAGGGGGAACAAACACCAGAAACGGATTTGACCAGACGCCACCAGGATTTGGAAGAGGGAGACAGATAAGAGAGTTCGGTCTTGAGAACGGAGAGATATTGTTTCCTGGCTCTCCTGAGGGTGGACACACACTTGTTTCGGGCTTTGTGAAAGGAAATGAGATTTCCTTCCGTTGGATTTGCTTTCCAGGAGACGAAGGCAAGTTGTTTCTGGGCAACAGCCTCACCACAAGATTCCGTGTACCATGGACGGGAGGAAGGGTATGACAACTGAAGACGAGATGGGATAAATCTGTGCATGAGAGAGAGCAATTTACTTTGGAAGAATTTCCAGGATGAGTTGATGTCAGAGGTGGTAGAGATGGGAGACCAGTCCAGATGATTGATGGCTGCTTGAAGACCGTGCCAGTTGGCCTGAGTGAAATGCCAGACTCGTCGACGCCGAGCAGGCTCCCTGAGGATGGTCAGAGAGATGTCCACTTTAACAAGGACATGATCAGATGATCCGATCGGAGCAGAAGAAGAGCAACAGACATTTTCAGGGAAGTTAGTCATAACCAAGTCCAGAAGAGAAGATGTTCCGTTGACTGAGATCCGGGTCGGGAAATTGACTGATTGTGTCAGTCCCAGTGAGTCGCAGAAGTCCTTTGCTGAGGAGCCATGGCTGGTGAGAGAGGTACCCACACCCAGCCAACTGGCATGATGACAGTTGAAATCACCACATATGAGGAAGAGAGAGTTGGGATGAGTAGATAGAAGTTGGTCCATATCATCAGACAGCGAGATGTAGATTGAGTCATCACTGTTTGGTGGACGGTACAACACACATATGAACAAGAGGTGGGAGTGAAGGGGAAGCCGTAGCCAGAGGTATTCCTGGGGGTGAGGTGGAGAGAGTGCAGTGCAGGGCGAGTGAGGAAGAGAGTTTTTGATAAAGATAGCAACCCCGCCTCCAGGACGAGGCTCAGGTCTATCATACAGGAGGAGGGAGTAGCCCGGGAGAGATACTATGGAATCAGAGACATCATAAAGGAGGAAAGTTTCTGTTAAGCAGATCACGTCTGGTTTGACAGAAGCAACCTGTATGGAGAGATCAGTTAAGTTTGAACGAAGGCCCCGGATGTTTGAGGTCCATACCGTTAATGAAAAGGAAGGGGGAGCATCAGATACAGAACAGAGGGGAGGAGGAGTAGGGTAAGATGTGGAAGAGGTGGAAGAGGTAGGGAGAGCTGTTGAAGGTGTGTCAGAGATTTCAGAATAGCTCGGAGAAAGGGAAGGATGGGGCGGACAAAAGGTTTGATGGTGATTGGGTGAGCCACAATGAGGTGTTATTTGAGGAGGGGGAAGAGCGAGGTAGAAGGTTGGGGGAGATGGAGGTGAGAGTTTGAAGGGGGAAGAAGTGGGGAGGACGCTTTGAGGAGGGGGAGTGAGAGGGGGGAAATTGAGAAGCAATGAGGGTGGGGAGATTTGAAGGGGAGGGGTGAGGGGGGAGTTTGGGAGGGAAGGGACAAGGGGAGGGATTTGAAAGGGATGGGATATGGGGGAGATTTGGAGGGGAGGGGTGAGGCAGGAGTCTAGGAGGGGAGGGGCGAGGGGGCGTCTTGGCGGGGAGGGGTGAGGGGGTAGTTTAGGAGGGAGGGGGCAAGGGGGGAGATTTGAAAGGGATGGGTGATGGGGAAGATTTGGAGGGGAGGGGTGATGGGGAAGATTTGGAGGGGAGGGGTTATGGGGAAGATTTGGAGGGGAGGGGTGAGATTGGATTTTTGAAAGTGTACGATTTATGGGAAACGAACATTTATTGCAAAATGAGTTTCTTGTGACCTTCGAGTTAAAAATACGTTTAAGGATGCTGGATGGAGGATGGAGTGCAGGAGAGTTTAGGGAATGTAGAAAAAAGGCACTATAGGAGATGGATATTTTTTTTGGGATGAATTGATTTGGTGAGCAAGTCGAAAGCAGCCTTTTAAAGAAGAAGAAGAAAAAGGTGTTATAAAATATGACGGAATACATAACTTGAGGGGAAAGTGTAAACATTGAAGGTTAATGAGTGAAAACTATCTGGGGAAATGGGGGAGAAACACATGGTCGAAGAACGAACGAACGAATAAGAATGAATAAACGAATGAGAACAGAGAAGGAAATGTTTTTTTTTGTTTGTTTGTTTTTTTTTGAGTTGAGATTTACACAAGGAAGTAGGCTATGGGTGAAAAGACTGGGAATACAGAGAACGAAAGTTATTGGATCACAAACGACGGACCGCTGAGAGAAAAACAAATCCTCAAGGTTGTACAGTGCACACTGTACAAGGCCTCAAGACACGACACGAATTAACACGATTTTCAATACAGGTATGAAAGATTTGCACCGAAAAATCTTCGTCGGGACACAATATACATACAACACCATAAATAAATACAGTTTTAACGAAAATACAAATGGGAACAATCACTTAACTTCGATTTCAAATCGTTCGCGACGCGGCAAAGGCCTTGCTCGCGACACGGCAAACAGACGATCAATTTATGAAAGATAAACACCGAGAAACAACCAAAGTTGCACACAATAACTTCACACACCGAAAGATAAATACAGTTTCGACAAAATACAATTGTGAACAGACTTAACTTCGAAAAACGTGGAGACCGTGTGGAGCTTCGAAAATCCCTCCCACCGTCTCCGAGATCTCGCGAGATCCTCGTTTTCCTGTAATTATATCTCATAATCATGACATACATGTCTTCAAAAAAATTGCATGACCAAGAGAACAATGAACGGAAAGAGCGAAAAGTAAAAATAAAACTAACAACTATTTATTCAACTTACATTGCCCCCATGCCAAATAATTAAATATCCTACAGCGCGGCATTGCCGCGGCGCGTCATAGAGGCTGCATTTGGAGGGAGAGGTGTACGCTAATTGATTGATTAATTGTATAATTAAACTCAATAAAGATTATCACAAAATATTTTCTTACTCAATTGGCTAATAGCATAAGTAAACCACAAGTGCTTCATCCGAAGATGTATCTTTGAGGAATTTAATCAAATCAACCCAAGTGAAACAACGTACAGCACTGCGGGCCCAGGGAGCAGAGGAAAACACAAAAAACAAAAGCACTGGCTCTGCTTCCTGGAAGCTTCCTGCAAAACGTTTTGCTTCTCGCAAAACGTCCGCCAATGGGAACTAGAGGGAGGGGAGGGAGAAGGAGCGGGAGCAAGAGACAGGTAGCCGAAATGGAAATGAGGGACAATGAGGGACAAATGTTCGATTTTTTTTTCCTGGGGCGTCGGTATGCAATTTTCATCCAATCGCCATCTTTCACAATAATTCTGGACCGGCATCAGATGGCGTTGTCTGTCATTAATTTATATGTTAATCGAACGAGTTTTAGGTGTTATAAGAAATGGCGGGAAAAAAATTTTCTCCTCTCCTCCGCCAAGCGAGTCGCCTACCATTTGGGCAGGCAACTCAAAAGTACGTTGTAAGTGCTACAAACGAGTGTACACGATTGTACACGTGTACGGGCCTTACAGAACCGGCAAACAAATCGCCCCATGGTGCACTTCTAGTCAGGCAGATAGGTGTATCCATCATAAGAATTGTGGGTTTAGACGTACAAGCATGAAATTTGGCACAGTCATAGATAATAATCTAATGAATAATTCCAGATATGGACCCACCGTGAAAACGTCCTATGGTAGCCATGGCGGCTATTTTACAAAATGGCCGTTTTGACCGCGATTATTTTTTACCGGACGACACAAATGCTTCTTTATGTTCTAATGAAATGACTCTAGATACACATATATGCCATAATTGTATTCTCCAAATGACCACAATTTGCATTTGTGTTGCCAGCAATGTCAATTAACCCACCAAGCACTGTAACGGTAACTTATATTACTAGATAGTTCCAGTTTGATCTTGTTTATACGTCACAATTTTCTCCACCACACTGGCACAAAGCGGTACATTTCAAACTAGCTTGTTTGCACTTGCATCGTCCCTTGCAACCCTTTTTGCATTTACAACAAATCAGCTCCCTTGATGAAATGCTGGCTTCAGGAAGCATGGACCACAGGGGTTTCCAGTTGTGGGGATCGATCCATCCCCAATCCCCAGGTGAGGGCAGATCCATAACAACCTTGAGCATGTTTCCCCAGCAGTGGCCACCCGTGTACACAGCCCTCTTGATTTGTTGTACCAGGGCTCCTCTGGTAGGGGGAATAGCTTGCATGGCTCGTCCTTTCTTCGTGAAGAGTGCCTGTCGAGCTTCGTCTATGTTGACGAGATTGCTGGTGCGATCGTAGAGAAGAATGGTGAACCGCTCGAGCACTGCCACAACGTCATCAGAGATGTCTGCTGTCCCCGTGGAGAGATGAACTAACGCTGGCGTCAATTCGTCAAATACTTTCCAGGTATCCCAGGCTGTATTCTTGCCCCGTGTATTAAATGACGAGACTGTGTCACACCCTGTGTATGCATGGAACATCGGGAGGGCCTGTGACTTATCTGGTCCGAGGAATGCTGCAATTTCATGTGCTGGAATATACCTGAAGTGCTGGCCTGTCCCAAAGGCCACCCAAAGCTCCTGGATTTTGAGTTTGGTTGTTGCTGCCACAGCCAATACCACTATATCTGTATCCACCATACGCAGAAGAATTTTCTGAAATCCATCACGGACTGCATCTGCGAGATGTATCATCATTCATGTATCAGCCTCCTCATGGTCACATGGGGCAAGATGACTGGTGTCGCGTGCGTGAATGCACGTCACATCTGAACCATCCGTGGTGACTATCTGCTTATCTGATACAAGATGTGTGATGTGTTTTGTCAAGAAGGCAAACAGTTCTGTTTTGTTTGCATCAATTCTCAGGAACTGCTGCCAATTTCCTGGAAGAACAGTGGATCCGTCAACTCTCCTTCGAATGCCTTTCCCACGTTTGTCCCTGGCTTGAGATTTCAGGCTGTTGTCACGGTACTGGTCCCAGACTATATCCACACGACAGGCTCTTTGCAAGTGACCTTGTATGTGTGGCAAGAATACTTTCAGCGCATAATCATCAAAGGTTTTGGCAGCAACTGGTTTCAGAACGTTCACCAACACTGCCCCGTCAAGGATAGTGACGTCAGTATCTGGTTTTGGAGCATCAGCTCTGACCTCTGCACAACTCTCTAGACACACCAATAGATTTGGTTTGGTTCCCAGTTGGTTTGGTTCCCAGTCGTAACTTCCCAAGCTGAGATAAAGACGGGGTACATGCTTGGTTTTCATGGCGGAAAGATTCTGCAAGATCACCATCTCGTGTTTGAGACGCAATGTAGAGTCTTGAGAATAAAGAGCAGTCACTCTTTAGCGAAGTTACTTGCAAACTTGTCTTGGATTTCTCTCTTGGAGACGATCGACTAAACAATGGGAGTTTATTCTTCTTTATTGGCTCAGTAAGAGGTACGGTTCGCTCCAGTAGACGGTCTGCTACGAAGGTCTTGTACTGTTGCTTACCTATCTCCTCAGCTGTTGAACAGTAGAAACAACAGTTGGGTCAGCAATGTCTCTTGTGTCCAGCCGCAGCAAGTCTGTACTCTCTTCTAGGAAGGGGTTTCCCATTTCCTCTATTACTTCAACCAGATGTTTGACATGTTGAGTAAAGATTACCTGTGAACTATATGTTTGCTCATGGTGGCGTGTGTCTTGATTAATCCTTATTTTCCTTCCCTCCATGGATGCTTCAAACTCGGTAGTCATTCTAACCAGTTCCGGCCCAGCCACCATCCATCTTCTAAGAGCATTTGGATTTTGAGTGAGTCCAACAGCACCACCGTCACTCTTCACAGCAGCATTATTTTGCTCATGAGCCTGGTCAATGGCCATAGATGAGAAAACTCGTTTTGTCTTGTGAACTGTGAATTTGCCATTGGTGAATTCAGTAGCAATATCTGGGTGTGACTTGCTAAGACTCATCATGTCTCGAATGTGGACAGGCACCCATCGTGCATAGTTGGTGTGGTCCATGCTGAAAAACCATGGTGCAAGCTGTGTGAGGCTGTCCATGTACAGGGGGAAGTTTGCTGTCCTCAGTGACTTGACAAACGTTAAGAGGAGGACTTCCAGTTGAAGAGTGATGTGCCAGAATTGGAACTGTGGCACATCTCGAATTCGTTGACCACACCAGTCATCAAAGGATTCAGGATGGCTTTCAGACTCCAGAGACTCTGTGTAATGGGCGTAAGATTTTGTCAGTAGGATAAATAAGCTGCTTGCTGTCACTTGATGCGCATGTCTGGTTCTTGTAACATGAGATGCATGCAGAAATGAATCTGCAGTTCCAGGAGAAGCAACTTTGGCCTGAACCAGGGCTTCCACCCATCCAGCATCTTCCAGCCAGTCTCCGATCACTTTTAGTCCAGCCATCTCTATATGCAGCCCTCCCAAGATGATGACGAAATGATCTTCCCCGTATGTTGATGGCCAAGTCCACTGTATCTGCTTGGAGATGGTGTAGAGTGGTTGATCCACAGTGATCACTGGTTTCTGTCCTTGGTTGACTTCCATCACAGCTTTTTTAATCACGTCCATGGAGTGCCGTATCATACCAACAGACTTGGAGTCGTCCGGAAAGAGGGGAAGTAGTGCTGTGATCGCCGGCAGATTATCTTGTCCTGACTCCTTACTGGCATGGTAGGTTGCCCATGATAAGTTACTGTCACTTTGTGGGATTTCTTGATACCTCTGTTTCACAGTATCCAGCCATCTGTAAATTAAGCAAAGTACATTAGAATTGTCAGAAAACAAGCAAACATTTACTCATGGTATAACAATAATGTTATTGCATCACGTTCTTATGGCATGGTATTATGTTAGAATGTTACAAGTACTCACCCATACTCTTGGTGCAATGCCTGGGTGATCTCCTGCCCATCACTCTTCAATGGACCATCAGCCTTTGGGAGTGGAGGATCCTTCCGAGGTAACACCAGCGGACGAACACAGGTGTAGGACTCTGGGAGCTCTGACAGTGTAGTGGTAGTAGATGGCTGTTCAAGGACGCTGTGTTCCCTGCGGTCCGTCCCATTATTTTGCAGACTGGGGTGCTGGAAAAGTGATATCCCAGTACCGTGAAAGGAATCTGTCGCCGTTGTGGAGCTCGGATTGTGGTCGATATTATCAACCGCTGCCGTTGTGAATATGCCCTCGCGTAGATTGGGTGGACACACTACCTCATCTCGGTGATACTGCTCACACACTCTGTTTCCCATGGATGTGGAGATTGCCATCACTCGGTCATAGGAGATGGACAGTCCGAGATCAAACAGCATCTCAATGAGGTCACGTTTCCGAGTCCTTGCATGGACTGTGAGTCCCATGTAGATGGGCAATGGGGTTTCTCTGTCTTTGTTGTGACGCACAGTAGTACTTCCCACTCTGCGACAGATGGAGCTATTGTACTGCAACAACTGAGCTGTGCTGAGGGTTGCTTGGGTTACACCATCACCTGATTGAGACTTGATGTTGGGGCCGTCGAGGATCATGGACACCAAAGTCAACAGTGACTGAGGTACTGATTTTACTTGGCAGTCCTCATCAAATGAACCTGTGAATGTAGCTGCAGTTTGGAACATTTCTCTACGTACTATCTCCGCTGCCCTTGCAAGACATATGGCTTCGTCATCGTAGTCTTCTTTGCAGACTTTACGGAGGGCAGGTCCTACATCTTTATCAAATGCAAGTAGTATATCACGCCCTTCCTTATGAGCCGTAAGGTCTGGGATTTGGGCCAGGATACGATTTTTTAACTCTGTGCTATGTTGTCTGACATGCTGCTCCACTCCAAGTTGTTCTAGACGATTAGAATAAAGTTTGACGAGATCTGCAAGTTTAAAGACAGGGGCATGCTCTTCATCTATTCTTGTTTCATCGATAAATGACAGCAACTCGGCTAGTGCAATCCCATGGTTGACTTTATCAGTTGTGTCCATCTTCTGTTTATCTTGTAATGATTTAATTTTGTTGTAAAGTGAAACAAGACACCTTGGATGATATTTTGCATCTTGTGCGACCATGTCCCCAGCACTCAATTTTGCAAGTAGCCTCTCGTCCTGCAGGTCTAATGCACATCTTCGTACGCGTGAGTCTAGACGAAAAGTTGATGCCTCACGGAGTGGTTCGGAAGTTGACACATCTTCGCATAAAAAACAGACATCCGATGCTGCCACTTCATGATGAGCGACTTGACGAGTGTATTTCTTGGATGGAGTAGCATCAGGGTCGCAACCCTGTGTGCATTTCCTTTTTTCTGCTCGTTGTAGTTTTATATTATTGAATTTTGTATGGCAAGATTTGTGCCACTTGGCATTGTTCTCCAGAAACGTAGCTTCAATGCCATTCCCGTCATCAAGGCGTCCTAATTCTAGTGGCATCGGTAATTCGTGAAGTTCATTGAAACGTCTGATGTTGAAGGCAATGGTAGAATAACCAACTCCAACATCGTGCCGTTTTGATTCTGCTGGGCATTGCAAACTTTCTCGTGTGATTTTTTGCCACAAAACGCACTTGTTCCAATCCGTCTGTACCTGCGCCTTTGATTGTCCAGGTTGCAGTGGATCCACTAGCTGATAACTCTTAGACATTTCGCTGTTCGAAACACCAACTGAAAAAAAAGATAAGATACGATAACAAGTTGCAATAAATAAATAAAAACTTTATTTAATTTGCTAATTTGCACTTTATTTAATTTGCTAATTTGCACTAATTTGCATAAAAATGATACGTGGGACATTTTTTCAACTATTTAACATAGCAAATCATTTTCTACACATTTTTTCCTACCTATAGACACCAATGAGAAGTATATTTCGGGGGGGTGCACGAGACCCCTATCTAGCCACGAGACTAAAAGCGGCCATTTTGTAAAATGGCCGCCACGGCTACCATAGGACGTTTTCGCGGTGGGTCCATATCTGGAATTATTCATTAGACTATTATCTATGACTGTGCCAAATTTCATGCTTGTACGTATAAACCCACAATTGTTACACCTATCTGCCTGACTAGTAAGTTTTGAGGCCTGGTGTGCTTTGTCATGTGAGTTTTTCATCACTGCCTGGATGCATGAGTCACACGTTTTTTCGTTTACCTTTACACTCCTTACACAGTATCCTGCCAAATTGTACAGGTTATCACGCTCAGCTTGGCCAAGTTCAGATACCCCTTCTTGGTCGACTGAGAAGTGGATGCTTTCAATGTTCGGTTCAGAAGGGACCCGCACATCTTGGTCGAGGAAGTCAGCGAGAAATTCTCCATCATTCTGTTGGTAACTACCTGTTCGCTTGTGGGTCAGCAGCATAGCTATGGTCTACAAGGAGAGATGTCTCATGTTGCTTGGGTGGACACATTTCTTTTGTAGGCTGGTCACGCTTTTTTGGAGACTTTCGTGACTTTGTGGTCCTTCGGTGGCAAAAAAAATGGTAGGCACTGCAGAATTCTTCAGCTTCATTTTCTGATTAGCACGTCCACATTCAAACTGATGAGGATCAGAATGTGCCTGTTTATCAAGAAAGAAGAAGAAATAGAAAGAAATATGTATTCAAGATTGTCCGGGCTGCATCCCATTACAGGTTAATAATTCAATTTGTTAACCCATTCTCTACGGGAACCGGGTGCTCCCCGTGTTAAAGGAATACAATACATGGGACTGAACAGTAACTTGACCTACCTCGCAAAGCTTTGAAGACGAAGCCGGCTTCCAGCCCACACGGCTGACTTTATTCTCCCATATTTTACGTCTATTGGGATCTGAAGGGAATCTGTACATCTTGACACCCTTGTCATGTCTATTCGTGCATCCAAATGCACAACAACCCGGCATTTTCAGTGAACTAAGGCTTCTGTAGGTAGTCGAATCGATTGTACTTGCATAACACGCGAACGCGAATTTGGCCCCAAAATGGCGCCCTGAGTCACGTGACCGTATTTTTCCGGATCGTCATGTCGTAACTCTCTGTATAAAGGGACTCTACTTTGAATGTATCTGTACTTGTTTTCTTTCTTGCTTTCTTTCTTGTTTGTTTTCTTGGTTGTCCAGGCGATATCTCAGCCAACCTTTGAGCGAGGAAGCTGAAATTTCGGCACAATAGTGAGCAAGTACTTTGTCAAAAATGGTATTTTTTGTTTTTTGATTAATCGATTAATTGATGAGTTATTTAATTATTAGCGATTAAATAAGTACTTTGTAGCGGTTGCCGCTGAACATACACAATCGCCTTACACCTGCCGAGGACGCAACCACGGAGCGAACGCTGTGCCGGGCTCGCCCAGACCGCTCGGAGACGCTCAGTCTCGCCTTTCCCGGGCATGCCCGGACTCGCCTTTCCCGGGCTCGCCCGACCCGTCCGGCGACACCCAGTCTCGCCGTTCCCGGGCATGTCCAGGCACGCCCGGCCCGTCCGGTGACACCCAGTCTCGCCGTTCCCGGGCATGTCCAGACTCGCCCAGGTCTCCCGGACACGCCCAGTCGCGCCTTTTAAGGGTAAACGCTCCGGCATGAGATATTCGAGTGCTTGTATATAATGCTGCCTGATAAATGGGCTTTTCAGTTTACCCGAGTTGATTTGATGCAATAAAGAAACTCGGACGAATTCCAGCTTTTTGTCGCGTCCATTCTTTCGATTCGAGTTGGAGCACAGCTCCTTCATTGGTGACCTACCGACGTGGACACGGCAGTTGCCCTCAAACTGCCTACCTTCTGGGAGGCTCACGCGGCGGTTTGGTTCGCCCAGGTGGACTCCCAGTTCGCCCTGCGAGGCATCACCGCCGACGACACCCGCTTCCATCATGTGGTAGCAGCACTCGGCTCAGCCACCGCGGCCCGCGCCCTCAGCCTCCTCCAGCACCCGCCAGCCGCTGACAAGTACGGCGCGATCAAGAAGCTCCTCCTCGACGCTTTCGCCCTCTCAACGGTGGAACGCGCATGGCACCTGCTCGACCTGCCCGAGCTCGGCGACACGCGCCCGTCCGAGCGAATGGATTACATGCTCTCGTTGCTCGGGGAGCACGCCCCGGATTTTCTTTTTCAAGAGCTGTTCCTCCGTCAGCTGCCTAGCCAGGTACGCCTCGCCCTGGCAAGCACGCAGATCATGGATCCCCGCGCCCTCGCCAGGGAAGCCGACAAGATCTCCTCGGCAGGCCAACGCATCGGGGCAGCGACCTGGAGCCCGCCGCCGTCCGAAGCAACGCCCATGGCGCCCGAGCACCCGGCACGGTCGGCGGCCAAACTGCCGGCACAATTGGCGGCCGCTACGCCGCGCCGACCGCCTCCAACACGACAACCGGGGCCTCCACCTGACCAGGCGTGGTGTTACTACCATGCCAGGTTCGGACAAAAGGCCCGGACATGCCGACCCCCGTGCACTTTCGGCAAGTCGGGAAACGGCCGGGCCGGCGTTCGTTACCAGCCATGAGCGCCGGCCACACAGGGCAACTTACTTTTTATCAGGGACAAAGCGTCCGGACGGCGCTTCCTGTGTGACACCGGCGCCCAACTGAGCGTCATACCCGCCTCCGATCAGGACAGGCAGTCCGCGGTTTGCGGCCCCTCCTTGGTGGCGGCCAACGGATCGGCCATCCGCACCTTCGGCCCGCACAACGTCACCCTCTGCTTCGGCAGCCAGCGCTTTCATTGGACTTTTGTGACCGCAAGCGTGCCAATGGCTCTACTGGGCGCCGACTTCCTCTGCGCACACGGGCTGCTGGTTGACGTCAAACGGCGTCGCCTCGTCAACGCCGAGACCTTCAGCTCCCTGGCATGCACGTTGAGCAGCTCTGCGCCGACCGAGCTAGCATGCGCCCTCCCAGCGGCGAACGAGTTTGCTCGCCTGCTCGCGGAGTTCCCGGCCCTCACATGGCCGACGTTTTCGGCCGTCGCGGTACGACATGGTATCGAGCACCACGTACCAACTACGGGCCCGCCGGTCTACGCCACAGCCCGCCGCCTGGACCCAGCCAAGCTCGCCGTGGCCAAAGCCGAGTTCGACGCTTTGGAACACCTCGGCATCGTGCGGCGCTCCGATAGCGCGTGGGCTTCGCCACTACACATCGTACCAAAGCCGGGGGGCGGCTGGCGCCCATGTGGTGATTACCGCCGCCTTAACGACGTTACCACCCCCGACAGGTATCCGATCCCGCACATTCAAGACTTCTCCGCCCGTTTGGCAGGACGGGTCATTTTTTCGAAGATCAATTTGATACGGGGATACCACCAGGTACCTGTCAGGCCGGCCGACGTCCCAAAAACGGCCGTCATCACGCCGTTCGGCTTATTCGAATTCCTTCGAATGCAATTTGGCCTCAAGAACGCGGCTCAGGCGTTCCAGCGCTTGATGGACGGCGTGCTGCGCGACCTGCCGTTCCTCTTTGTCTACCTGGACGACATCCTCGTCGCCAGCGCGTCCCGGGCCGAGCACCTCCTCCACCTCCGAACACTGTTCGGGCGCCTCAGCGAGCACGGCCTAATCGTCAACCCGGCCAAATGCCACTTCGGCACGACGGCCGTTGATTTTTTGGGCCACCACATCACCAAAAACGGGGCCGTGCCGCTGCCTACCAAGGTCGAGGCCATCACCGCGTTTCCGCGTCCCCGCTCCATCAAGGCCCTGCAGGAGTTCCTCGGAATGGTGAATTTCTATCACCGCTTCATGCCCCGCGCTGCTCAGCATATGCGGCCCCTCTACGAAGCCCTCCGGGGCAAGCCGGCCAAACACGACGTCGTCTGGTCCGCCGCCATGGACGCGGCATTTACAAGCTCAAAGCGGGCCTTCGCCGACGCAACACTGCCCGCTCACCCGGTGCTCAACGCTCCCATCGCCCTCACCACGGATGCCTCTGACTACGCGGTGGGTGCCATACATGAGCAATGGGTGAACGGGGTTTGGCAGCCACTCGCTTTTTTCAGCCGGCAACTCCGGCCGAACGAGCTCAAATATAGCACGTTTGACCGCGAGCTCTTCGGTCTACACCTGGCCGTTCGCCATTTCCGCCACCTCCTGGAGGGCCAACCCTTCACGGCTTTCGTCGACCACAAGCCGTTGGTTTACGCAATGGCCAAAGTCACGGAGCCGTGGTCGGCCCGCCAGCAGCGCCACCTCTCCGCCGTGTCGGAGTTTACCACGGACATCCGGCACGTCGCCGGCAAAGACAACGCCGTGGCCGACTGTCTTTCTCGGGCCAGCGCGAACGCGGTCCACCTCGGCGTGGACTTCGCGCTTATGGCGGCTGACCAAACCACCGACACCACGGTGCAAGCCCTCCGGGCGGCGGACACGGGCCTCCGCCTGGCCGACGTCCCCTTCGCGGACACTGTCCTGCTCTGCGACATCTCCCAAGGCCAGCCTCGCCCCATCGTGCCCGTTACCTGGCAACGCCGCATCTTCGCCTCCCTCCACGGCCTTTCCCACCCGGGCCGGAAAGCTTCCCAGAAGCTGGTGTCGGCACGATTCGTCTGGCACGGCCTTCGACGGAATGTCCGCGATTGGACCAGCACCTGCACGGCCTGCCAACAGGCCAAGGTCCACCGACACACCCAGGCCCCGCTGGCACCTTTCACCGTGCCCGAACGGCGTTTCGACCACGTCAACATGGACCTGGTGGGCCCCCTCCCCCCATCACGGGGTTTCACACACCTGCTCACCATGGTGGACAGGACCACCAGGTGGCCGGAGGCCGTTCCCCTCGTCTCCACCACCACCGCCGACGTGGCGCAGGCTTTCATCGCCACCTGGGTCGCCCGTTTCGGCGCACCGGCGGACATCTCTTCGGACCGCGGGCCGCAGTTCACCTCCGAGCTGTGCGGCACGGTCGCCCGCAACCTGGGGGTCAGGCTCCACCGTACCACGGCCTACCACCCCCAAGCCAACAGGTTGTGCGAGCGGTTCCACCGTTCCATGAAGGCCGCGCTCATGGCCGGCCTTCAGGAGGGCGGCTGGACCGACCGGCTACCGTGGGTCCTTTTGGGCATCCGCACGGCCCCCAAGGAGGACCTCTGGGCGTCCACCGCCGAGCTGGTCTACGGCCAGCCGCTACGCTTCCCGGGCGAATTCGTGCCCGACGCTACCAGTCCCTGGTCCGCAGCTCACCAGCGCTCGGACCTCCAGGAGACCGCCCGACGGTTTGCCCCCGTGCCAACGTCCCACCACGGTGACCCCCAGTCCTACGTCCCCCCAGCGCTTCGCACAGCGGAGTACGTTTTTGTGCGTCATGACGCACACTGGGGGCCACTCAGGCCGCCGTACGATGGACCCTTCCGGGTCGTGCGACGGGACGACAAGTCCTTCGTCATCGACGTCGGCGGCAGGTCGGACCGGATTTCGGTGGACCGCCTCAAGCCGGCGCACGTGGACATCGACCAACCACCTCGGTTGGCCCTTCCTCCGCGGCGAGGCCGCCCCCCGTCCACGGTGCCTCCCGCTCGACCACCCACCCCAACACCGCCCCCCCCCCCCCCCCCCACAACCCTCCAGGGGTCGCTTCGGCCGGGTCATCAGGACCCCCCTTAAATTGACCCTGCCGGTGCACGTCGATTCTGGGGGGGCATGTGTAGCGGTTGCCGCTGAACATACACAATCGCCTTCCACCTGCCGAGGACGCAACCACGGAGCGATCGCTGTGCCGGGCTCGCCCAGACCGCCCGGAGACGCTCAGTCTCGCCTTTCCCGGGCATGCCCGGACTCGCCTTTCCCGGGCTCGCCCGGCCCGTCCGGCGACACCCAGTCTCGTCGTTCCCGGGCATGTCCAGGCACGCCCGGCCCATCTGGCGACACCCAGTCTCGCCGTTCCCGGGCATGTCCAGACTCGCCCAGGTCTCCCGGACACGCCCAGTCGTGCCTTTTAAGGGCAAACGCTCCGGCATGAGATATTCGAGTGCTTGTATATAATGCTGCCCGATAAACGGGCTTTTCAGTTTACCCGAGTTGATTTGATGCAATAAAGAAACTCGGACGAATTCCAGCTTTTTGTCGCGTCCATTCTTTCGATTCGAGTTGGAGCACAGCTCGTTCAACGTATACATTTCCTTTCGCTTCTGGCCATTATCTCAGGCACCTTTTGAGTTAGGAAGCTGATATTTGGACATGCCAATGACTAAGTGATTTGGCTGCAAAGGCTATTTTTTATTTATTGATTAATCAATTAATCAAATAATCGATTAATTATTCAATTAATGACTAAAAAAATTTTTTTTTTTAAGTTACAGATTCTGATGAAATGGTGGTGGTTTATGTGTTATATTAGCGAATTGATTAATTATTTCATTTTTTTATGATTATTATTTATTTATTTTCATTATTAATTATTTATTTATTTTCTTTCTCATTTGGCCAATATCTCAGGCACCTTTTGAGCTAGGAAGCTAATATTTGGACATGACAGTGACCAAGTGATGTGGCTACAAAGGATATTTTTGATTTATTGATTAATCACTTAATCGATTCATTATTTTTTGATTAATCAATTAATTATTTAATTTTTTTAATTAATGCCTTATTTAATTAAATTTCTAAAAGATACATCTTCGGATGAAGCACTAGTGGTTTAGTTATGGTATTAGCCAATTGATTAAGAAAATATTTTATGATAATCTTTTCTTGATTTTAATTATTCCATTAACCAATCAATTATTGCGCACCTCTCCCTCCAAACACAGTCTCTACGAGCTGCACTGCGGTATTGCCGGGCACCAAAGGCACCCCGGCAATGCCGCGCTGGAGGATATTTAATTATTTGGCATGGGGGCGGTGTACTTTGAATGTATCTGTACTTGTTTCAGTTTTTTCTTTTTAATAAATTTGCAAAACTTTCTAAAATCCTGTTTTCTCTTTGTCATTGTGGGGTATTGAGTGTAGATTGATGAGGGAAAAAATGAATTTAAACGATTTCAGCATAAAGCTGCAACATAACAAAATGTGAAAAAAGTGAAGGGGTCTGAATACTTTCTGAATGCAGTGTACATATTTTGGGTTATTGAAAAAAATACAAATTTCTCCATGCTTACTACTAATACTTTTATCTTCCCTTTCCATGGTTTCAGTGAAAAGAGATCTTTTTTTGATGTTTTTATATGTTTCATTACTTCTTCGAATTTATTATAGATCTCTTGAAGTAGGGGTGAAACTTTTGTTAAAACTACTTTAATTGATGTTTTTCGATGGATACAAAATGCTCTTCCTTTAAAGGAAATTGAGGAACTCATATTATCTTTCATAATAAGTTTTATCCAAAAGATATTACAACAAGCATTCTGAGTATTGCGCTGCAATACATGTCCCCTACCGGCAGTCTGTCGTCAGGAAAACTGTTGGGGAAATTACCAAGGGTTATTCACCCACAGGTTCTGAATCGTTCCCAATCGCTAATTACCTCAGGACAGGCTCACCTGTGATTCGCACTCGGGACTTCGATTTATACACCTCGCAGACAGGTCAGCAGAAGCACGACAAAATAAGTTATTGATAAAGAACCTTTCGAGTCGCTAAATATCAATAATTTATTATATTTTCCGGTTCACGATCAATGATCGATGTGTATATATATTGTTGCGGATATGGGATTTGGCCTCCATCCATATCCGCTTGTAAATATTCCCCTATTTCCCCAATACTTCCCAACTATCCCCAATCCCCCATTCCCTAGTCCCATTGTCTGTAAACAACACTCTGTAGCCCCGACCTGCCCCTTTTTCCCCCATTAAATGTCATGCCCAGGTTCACCGCATCTCACGTAGACAACTATAGGACATCTTGCTAGTTATTCTTAGTCTATGTCAGTTAAGGACTCGTTTCCATTAATTCTGACTCTTCGTTGCACCAGAATGTGATTGTATGGCACCAGTAGTAAGTTTAGGACCTCCCAATACCTCCCCGCATCTCTTCCTCATGAAACAACAACACCAACAACAACAACAGCGGCGCGGGGAGTGTGCGTCCTCACTCCGGCTTGGTTAGCCGCCATTGACCATGTGCTCCGACGGGGTTACCACGCAGGGGCTCACTGTCAGCTCCTCGTCAAGGGCGGAGCCCGGTAACCCCCCGCACCCAATAAGAAGCGGCGGACCGATTCCATCTGGGGCGGAGCTAACGAGCCGAGGGCGTCACTCCCCGCGGGACATGCGCAGGAAGACGGAGGTGACGTCAGATGCGCCTCAGCTACGAAGAAGAAAGGACGCCACCTCCTAGCGCTGAGAGATACCTCCCGCCTCTCTGGACCGGACCGGGTCGATTTTGCCCCTGAGCCAAGGTGCACCTTGAGCTATCGACTACCTGCCCTTCCTTGCCATCAATCCCTGTGTGAGTCAGTCTTGTCCCGTTTGTCTGTGGTCTGTCGGGGCTAAGATAAGACCGTGTCTAAGTGCCCATCTTTCTGTGCTGTACCTCTTGCCGTGTAATCTAACCGTTCTGCATAACCAATATTATATCCTCCTCCGGAGGTCTTGAGAACTGTACCCCTTGTGTCGTTGCCTTAATCCCAGCTGTTGTGTCCTTTCCTTCATTGATCTAGCGTAGCGCGATTCGGCCAACGTTCGAGTGTAATCGGGTAAACTGTGCGAACACGGCGGCCATTCCGCTCGGCCCATCATAACATCTAAGTCGTGTCCGTAACAATTGGTGTCGAGGAGTGAGATTGGACCCGAGCGCGTGAAACGCGCTCGAAATTATAACGGCGAAATTTGATTTTGTTTTACAAAAATAAAAACCCGAATTTTGAAAGTCGCGCTATGGCAGATCAAGACGGCTGGGTTCCGGTAGAGGAGAGTGAGGCAGGGTCGATCCAGGACCAAATTGAGGGACAAGAGGAGAGCGAAGCAGTGAGGGTGGCAGGTTCGCAAAATAGCGTCGTCGCGCACGAGGTTACGGGCGCGCAAAATGGCACCTCGCACATGGCCACGGCGACCGCGCCCGCGACCGTAGTACGCCACCGGTGGATCTGAACCTTTTTTTTATGCAAATGAAGGCCCTTATGGACAAGAATAGCGAAGAAATGGAAAGCAGAATGATGGGGGCCCTTATGGGGCAAATGGGGGTAATGGGGAACCGGATGGATGCTCAGGGTGAGCGATTGGAGGGCCAAATGGGGGTAATGGGAAACCAAATGGGGGTAATGGGAAACCAAATGGGGGTAATGAGGGACGAAGCGAGGGGTACCGGTGAGGGGTTAGACAATAATTTTAAGGGATTAGACAAGAAATTTGGGAAGTTAGACGACAAATTTGAGGGGTTAGACAACGGGATAAAAGAGGTGAAAAATGGGTTAATGGGGGTAGAAAACAGAATGGCCGCTCAAGAGAATCAAATGGAAGGGATGCAAAAGGGGTTAGAGGGGTTAGAAAACAGTATGGAAGGCAAATTGAGGGACATGAGGGACCAAGCGGAAAGGGAAGTTAAACAAATGGGGCAGCAGATAGAGGGGGTCAGAATGGGGGTAGAAACTAAACTGGATGCTCACAGGGAGGAAATGGAGCAGATGAGGGTGGCATCTGAGCAGGAGATGCAAGTGATGGGAGAAGAGATCAGAAGAGGTGTGAGTGAGGAGGTCGGAGGAGTGCGCGAGGAGGTGAGGCACTGTAAGGAGCACATGGAGAAGGAGGTGAGAAAGGGGACTGTAAAGTTACAAGGGGGCATAGAGGACCTGACGCAGGAGGTGGAACAGCTGACGGAGGGACAAAAAGGACTAACGGAGCAGGTTCAAAGGAACACTGCGGTATTAGGAGGGTTAAAAGCGACACAAAACGACATAAAAAACGACTTGATAGCAACAAAGAGGCAATGTCAGATGGTACGTGAGGGACTGACAATGAGGTTGGACGAGGTGACAGAGGTAATGGAGACGAAGGACCGGCAGGTGAGGACGCACATGGAAACAGTCAAGGTAGCCTTAGAGGACGAACTTGAGGAGACGTACCGGGAAATAAAAGAGGTGAAGCAGAAATTAGAAGAAGTGGAAAAAGGGGTGAGCGAAATTAAGAAGCGACGGAGAGGGGATAAGAAAGAGATAAAAGAGGAAGTAAAAGAATTGGTCCAAAGTCTGTGTTCGGATCGTGATGATGTGCTCATTAACCGGATGAGGGATTCGCAGGTGATGGAGGAGAAGCGAAGAGAAAGAGGACCCGGTGTAAGTGGTGACCAATATGGTCGTGCGTATGATGCGCCAGGGGATTTAAGAAGCTTGGGGGTCGAGATGGACCCGGGTGTTCGTGAGAGGCCGTTGGTGAAGTGTGCGACAGGTCTGGTGTGCGAAAAAGGAGGTGTGCGAGAAAGTCCGACTCTGGGGTGTGTGAGGAAAAAGTGCGTGCCAAGGAGTGAGGGTGCTGGCGAGAGTGAGTCGTTCGTAGCGTGTGTGCGAGGAAGCACATGGAAGCGCGGTGTGGTAAGTGTTACAGAGGGTGTGACAGGAGAGTGTGCGCAAGAGTGTGCGCGAGAAAGGTGTGTGACGGACAGGTGCATGGGGAAAGAGTGCGCTGTCAAAGGCAAGGAAGAATGCACGCCTGTGGTGAGTGTTACAGAGGGTGTGACGGGAGAGTGTGCGCAAGTGTGCGCGAGAGAGGTGTGTAACGGACGGGTGCATGAGGAAAGAGTGCGCTGTCAAGAGTAAGGGTGAGTGCGCTGTCAAGAATGGAGGTGAGAGTAGTGAGAGTGACAAGGAGCGTGAGTTGGTTGTGACAGGTGAGCGAGGATGTACACCTGGAATGGAAGGATGCACACCTGGAATGGTAGAGCGTGAGTGGGAATGCACGCTGGAATTGGTAGTGAGGCACGTGGTTGGGTGTGCGAGTGAGAGCACACCTGTGATTGTCACAGAGGAGGTGACCGAGGAGGGGGCACGAAGAGGTGTGTTGGTGAGGTGTGCGAGCGACGAATGTGTGCCCAGGTGTTCGGTGGTCAGGTGTGTGACCAAGTCGGTGAGCGGAATGAGTGAACCGAGGTGTGTAAGAAAAGGTACGACGAGGAGCATGGAAACGGCTGCATGTATGAGCAAGAAAGGGGTAGCGTATGCTTGTAAGCATCCAGGTGAGGCATCGACGATAACCTGGTTAGAGGTTAGAACGACTTATAGCCGAATCGGGCCCTCAGTGCGCGTCGGGCAGCTTCGCGTGCCGCGAGAACCAGCGGGGATCCGAGCCACGGCGGATTCGAAAGGACCGCCGTGCGCGATCCACGCTGGGCCTCGCTTGGAACGGCCGTGTCCGTGCTCCACTAGGCGGAGCGGGCAGCCCGATAGGAAGGGTCGTCATGGCGACCACTTTTTGTTGAGGCATTCCGGCAGGTCGAGATTGGGCCATGGGATGGCTCCGTGCCGAGATGGTGCGTGGGATCTCGGCCCGGGTAAACCTCCTTCCCTGCACCGAATGCAGGACGTATCCAGCCGCTGGCACCAAACAACCCGCATTCATTGCTCGGCTTTACGAAGCCGGGCTTTGGACAGGAATTGGCGCACCGAGAGGCATCAGTGAGTAGACTGTGTGATGAGGTTAGTGTTTTGGACCCAAAATTAGAAAAAAACAAAATTTGATGATTGGCAAGGGATTGGCAGTAGTGATTGGCAGATGATGAGTAGTGATTGGCAAATTTTTGATTTATTGAAATTTGATGTGCAAAATTGGTAGTGAGCGATGGGCCCGGTGGGTAAGGGTGGCATCCCTGCCACCCTTCCCATGTGGGGCAAATGCGCTATAGTTTATGGGGTGTATGGCAGTGAAAACTAGCCCGGGTGGGTTAGGATATTGATAGGGCCCTAGAAGATGACCTTAGGTGACGTTAAGGTTAGTTAGTGACAATGATACCTGTAGTGGGGACGCAGGTAGATTAGTGTGGATTATAATGACGAGGGAGCGCAATAGTTTAAAGGGACGACTGGGAAGCGCAAGTTTCAGAGGGGAGTAGTTAGATGAGATGATGCTGTGTGAGAGCTGGACAGGTGTGTGGAGCAGTGTATAAGTAGTGAGTGTTGTGGATCAGCGCGGATGCGCTTGGGGAGAGAAGGGTGCAGGTGGCACCAGGTGTGAGAGCACAGGTGTGCAAGTGCAGGTGTGTGGAATACATGGAGTATTGGAATGAGTGGTGTGGAGAGAGTTGGAGTAAGTGGTACGGAGTGGAGTGGATGGTGCGAAGGTGTGAATGGGGGAAGAGTGGACCCCCATCACGGATACCCGGGGCGGGTAGTGTAAGTGTTAGGTAGAGGGAATAGGTAAATTGTGGTTGGATATTGGCATTTGTGGTGCGGTTGCAGAATGGTATTGTGGATGGGTGCATTAGTGTTGTGGAAATGGCTGGGCGTGTAGCCTGTTAGTGTGTGTAGTTGGTTTGGGCACTCCACCACTGTGAGGATGTCGGCCAGGTGAGGCCGCAGGTGGGCTCTGGGAGCCGTTAGTGTCAGTGGGTGCCTGAGGATCCCGGGTGTGGATCGGGCAGCCCGTGCCAGAGAGGGCACTGAGAGGGCGAGAGGGCCTTCCCCAGTTAGTTAGGTTAGGGTGAGGAGCAGGTAAGCTCGGGTGGCAACTACAGTGGTGGAGGTGTGCAGGTGGGTAGACCTGCTGGGAGAGCTACACGTCACAGCCCAGAAATTGTGCGAAGGCACCGGGAGATGAATCGGGGGAGTGAGACCCCAAATTGAGAAGCACCACAGTTTGGTCAATGGGAATTGGTTTTTAGAACCCATAGTGTAAGTTGGCCAATGGATTGGCAGGGAGAGACCCCGGGTAATGTAAAGTTGTTAAAGTCATTTAGGAAATAGTTAGGATTGATGAACCTGTCGCACCATACGCAGCCACTTGCCTGAGGTGATGATGATGACTCCACACCTGTGTTTTCTTTGTTCTGTGTGCAGGAAATGAGAATTGCTGTGTGGATTGGTGAGACGCATCACGACGTGGATGAGACATTGGGGTGATTCCATCTCTCCCTCCTTAGGAGGGACTGATGATGAATTGGTGATGGCAAATTTTGATGAGAGTTGGAAATGGCAAATTTGATTGGTTAGGAGGGAGAGAAGACGAATTTGGTTTATGGGAGGAATGGGGAAGACAGTAGGGACGTTTGTTGATTTGTAAAGTAGATGTTTATGGGTAGTGTTGTGTTTTGTGGATACAGTAAGGGGTAATGGAGGGGCAATGTAGGTTACCTGGTGGGGGGGGGGGGGGGCGTACGGTAGGAACGTACCTGTCTCACCTGGTTCCCATGTGCCCCCAGTGTGCATCACCTTGTATTGCGTGCACTTTTGCGCCCTTACCACCTTACTCACTTGTTTTCTTCTTTTGTCTCCCACCTCCGAGGATCTGGCTTTGGGGCAGAGAGAGAGGAGAGAGAGGTGCTGGCTCCGCAGTTGTGGGCCTGTACTTTCGCTGCTTGCTGCCTGGATCGATACACCAAATGGACCGCAATTTTTGTGGCCGCCCACCATGGACCGCAGTTCTTTTGCGGCCAAGCACCACCCGTGGATGGACCTCTGGGTCAACGTGGCACCTATGCCATACAGGTGAACCACTAATAGTTGGCCCCCTGACGGCCACAATACAGAAATGGACGCGGTTGGCGCCTTTCTTTATTTTTTAAGGAAGCTAGAAGGCCAATAGTGTAGCAGCATAGCAAACCTGTTGTGCATTTTGTGATACAAGCACCAAATTTGGCACAAATGTACATTAATATGTTGCGAACATTTTCAGATATTGGGCCACTTGAAATTCCGTAATTTTTTTTTTCAAATTTTTTCAAATTTCGTAATTTCAAATTTTTCGGGTGACACCGTCACAATTTCGGTCTTCGAGGCCGGCCGATATAGTGGGGCGGCTTAGCCCAAATATTCAAAAGAATTGTGCATTTTGTGATACAAGCACCAAATTTGACACAAATGTACATTAATATGTTGCGAACATTGTGTGGTCAGCAATGAAGACGAGAGTCTGAATTACATGTATGCAAAAGACCTTGTGAACCAGTGAAGCAAATACACGGGTAAGCATGAATTAAATCTAGGGCATGATATAATTTCCATGATGTTTACCTCTACACTCAATGGTGGAAGGAGGTAATGTTTTAATCCCAGCTTGTCTGTATGTCTGTTTGTCTGTTAGTCCACAAAATTCCAGACAAAGCTTGTAGTAGTGGTAGTTGTAGTGGTAGTGGTGATAACAGAAATTGTTATATAGAACTGAACTTATATTATTATTATATGCAGAAAATAACTTCATTTCTATATGCCCTGCAGTGGACAGGTTAATTGGTTTATGCACTGAAGGGGTCACCCTGGTGTGCACTGCTGTGTTCTGCCTCACTGAGTTGTTCAGGTATGATGTACTCAGCACAAGCTTCCGGTCGGCCCGGAGGTGGGGGTGCGGGGCCTGTCACGGAACGTCAAAACAAACGGCCTGCCGGGGCCGCCCAAAAGTCGGGCGTGAGGGGCGCGTCCACTAATGGAACGCCTCTCGCTTCCCAGATCGAGGGCCACGTGGTCAGGAGAACCTCGTCCCTTCCGGTCACACTTTGCCTATCGGCCGGCCTCGAAGACCGAAATTGTGACGGTGTCACCCGAAAAATTTGAAATTACGAAATTTGAAAAAAAAAATTACGGAATTTCAAGTGGCCCAATATCTGAAAATGTTCGCAACATATTAATGTACATTTGTGCCAAATTTGGTGCTTGTTTCACAAAATGCACAATTCTTTTGAATATTTGGGCTAAGCTGCCCCACTACAAGTGCTTCAAGAAGGCAAGACCAGCGGCAGAACATCGGCCGGCTGCGACACCACCGGTGACGTTGAACACTTTATTGGTGCACCGGATGGTGCTGACTGTGTTATGGGGTGGTGCTTTTGGTGCTTGGATGGGGTGCTCTGCACATTATTAAAGGCCGTAAGGCCACAGGGCACTCGTGGGTTGGTGTATCGATGCTGGCATGCGTGCTCTCTCTCTATGCATAACATCTGCATGTGTTCCTCCAAAAACAGGTCCTGGATCGTAGTGTAAATATCAGTGTAGTCTTGTGTAAATGATGCTCCCTACCGGCTGTATGTTTAGTTTGAGGATTCTTTCCGCGATTCGGTTATCCTGTGGGTGTGTTTCTGTGAGGAGAAGGGTGCAACGTCGCAGGGGGACATATTTACTCATTTGTGAACATCTGTAAAACTGTCGCACTCAGGGTTGAGTTAATAGTAGAGGGAACTACATCTGAGTGCCACACTAAAGTAGGTAAAAATTTATCGGGTCGGGACGCCCCGAGGTAGAGAAGGGTGCAATGTTGCGGATATGGGATTTGGCCTCCATCCATATCCGCTTGTAAATATTCCCCTATTTCCCTAATACTTCCCAACTATCCCCAATCCCCCATTCCCTAGTCCCATTGTCTGTAAACAACACTCTGTAGCCCCGACCTTCCCCTTTTTGCCCCATTAAATGTCGTGCCCAGGTTCACCGCATCTCACGTAGACAACTATAGGACATCTTGCTAGTTATTCTTAGTCTATGTCAGTTAAGGACTCGTTTCCATTAATTCTGACTCTTCGTTGCACCAGAATGTGATTGTATGGCACCAGTAGTAAGTTTAGGACCTCCCAATACCTCCCTGCATCTCTTCCTCATGAAACAACAACACCAACAACAACAACAGCGGCGCGGGGAGTGCGCGTCCTCACTCCGGCTTGGTTAGCCGCCATTGACCATGTGCTCCGACGGGGTTACCACGCATGGGCTCACTGTCAGCTCCTCGTCAAGGGCGGAGCCCGGTAACCCCCCGCACCCAATAAGAAGCGGCGGACCGATTCCATCTGGGGCGGAGCTAACGAGCCGAGGGCGTGTCACTCCCCGCGGGACATGCGCAGGAAGACGGAGGTGACGTCAGATGCGCCTCAGCTACGAAGAAGAAAGGACGCCACCTCCTAGCGCTGAGAGATACCTCCCGCCTCTCTGGACCGGACCGGGTCGATTCTGCCCCTGAGCCAAGGTGCACCTTGAGCTATCGACTACCTGCCCTTCCTTGCCATCAATCCCTGTGTGAGTCAGTCTTGTCCCGTTTGTCTGTGGTCTGTCGGGGCTAAGATAAGACCGTGTCTAAGTGCCCATCTTTCTGTGCTGTACCTCTTGCCGTGTAATCTAACCGTTCTGCATAACCAATATTATATCCTCCTCCGGAGGTCTTGAGAACTGTACCCCTTGTGTCGTTGCCTTAATCCCAGCCGTTGTGTCCTTTCCTTCATTGATCTAGCGTAGCGCGATTCGGCCAACGTTCGAGTGTAATCGGGTAAACTGTGCGAACACGGCGGCCATTCCGCTCGGCCCATCATAACATCTAAGTCGTGTCCGTAACAATATGTTGCTCGGCTTGGCTTAGCCCCTCCCGAAAGCGCGTGCTGTCGCGCTTTTGACGTTCGCAGACGAGGCTGAGGGCGCGCAGTGCGGCTTGAGGAGAACTCGAGAATAAACGAGATATCCATTTTTTTTTTTTGCGTTTAATTAACGATATCTGCCAAACCACGTGCCCCATCGCAAATTCCAAAAGGACATTTTAGTAGACTGACATGCTGAACAGATCTGTGAAGTTTCCCCTCGATTGGATCACAAATTAGGGAGGAGCTAGGTTTTAAAGGTTTGTGCTTTAAAACGCCATAAGTCTGAAACCATGTGACGCATGACGTCATGCTCGCTGACTTTTTTTTGTTTGTCATGGGTATGCGATTCTGCCTGCAAAGTTTGGCCTCGATCTGTTCAGCCATTGCAGAGAAAAAGGGGTTTTCGTGTTTTCATGAAAAACAATATGGCGGCCGAACCACGTGACCTATGGTCACAATTACCATTAAAATATTCTAGAGCGAGTCCCCCCTACGGTGAAAATTTGATCTCAATCGGTCCTATTATTGCAGAGAAAATCTTTTTTAAAGGAAATTAAAACTTAAAATGGCACTGAGTTAAGGATCATCAGAATTATCAGAATTCCCAAAGTTCAAAGTGCCATAACTTTGTCAAAAATGATCGAAACGTCGTGAAGTTCGAACTTGATCTGTATCTTATCATGAGGAAACCATGTACCAAGTTTGAAATCATTAGCATTAAGAGTTTAGAAAAAAAATTCCGGAAAACTGTTCTTTGCGTGACGGACTGACAGACTGACGGACTGACAGATGGAGGGACGGCGTGCAAACCTATAGTCCCCTCCGGTGTACACCGGTAGGGGACTCATAATCTTTATTCAATTTTACATCAGTGTAATATATTTCAGTATCCTTTTTAATTGAGGAGATTGATTGAAATTTGGCTTTTGTGTCTTAAAACATTGCATTTGTTGTGCAAAAAAGTAGATATTGTCAAGAAATCAATGGAAAAATAATTTACTACAATCTCAAAATGATATGTAGTTCAGGAGGAGCTCAAACAAGATCATTAAGAGGAGTTTATCATTTCATTTTATCTCAGCAGAGGTGCTTGGATAAAGGAGTAAATTCCAATATAATATTTGTCAATATACTCGAAGGTGATGAGTGTTATAAGAAAATTAAGTTATGTCCTAAAATAAAATGGGAGGAAATATTTGTTGGTGCTCTGTTTGAGTATAATGAAAACATGGATATTTTAGAATTAAGGATTTAACCTTTGTTAATGCAAAGATGGGGAAGGGAGAAATAGGGATGAAAATTTATTATTTTGTTTAAATAGTCAAAAAGTTTTTTCCTTTCCCCCCCATTGACTTCAATGTTAAATTTGAAGTGAGCCAGAACCTGCTTTTTACCTCTACTGCCAGTGTCTTCCTCGCTGTGGTTAGGGCAGGAATTTGGCCACGGTGCAGGTGATAGCTCACCTACTTTTTGTGAAGGACACCATGGGGTCTTTAACATCCACCAACTAATGCTAGCAGATGGGTCACCCATTTAACATCCATCTGAGGAACGGCACATACATTGGTGAATCAACCTGCGTGTGAAACACCAGGATGACAGTTTATCGCCAGGTCCGGATTCGAACCCAGCTAGATAGCTAAGAGGCGAGTGTGCGGGCTTTAGTCCATCGTGGCAGCCCACGCCATTTACTATTACAGATCAAAACCAGAACGGTACTCTTTGATGTCTGTCGACCGATATGCCTCCACCCACATTATTACATCATTATACATACTTGCACCAAGTATGATTCAAATCTCTTCAGCTGTTCTCAAGTATCACATTTTTACCTGACATGACCTCTGACTTTTGATGTCGAAATCTAATCAGTTCATCTTTTGATCATAATGTATACTTGTACCAAGTTTGGTCAAAATCCCATCACTGGTTCACAAGTTAGCACAGTAACAGATATTTTTTTTACCTAACAGGACTTATGGCTTTTGACCTCTTGACTCCATAATGTAATTCATTTATCTTTTCATCATTATACATATTTGCACCAAGTTTGACTTAGTTCCCTTCGGCCGCTATTAAGTTGGCGAGTTAACAAAATAATTGCAACCTCCCATGACCTCTGACCTTTTGACCGCCAAATTTAATCAGTTCATCTTTGCATCATAATATATAATTACACCAAGTTTGGTGAAAATTCCATTACTGGTTCACAAGTTAGCTCGGTAACAGAATCTTTACCTAAGGGGAAGTCTGACATTTGGCCATTGACCTCTTGACCCCAAAATCAAATCAGTTCATATTTACATCATAATACACACTTGTACCAACTTTGGTCAAAATTCCATCACTGGTTCACAAGTTATCATGGTATTAACAGGACTTTTACCGAACATGACCTCTGACCTTTGACCCCAAAATCTAATCAGTTAATCTTTAACTCATTATACATACCTGCACCAAGTTTGACTAATATCCCTTCAGCCATTCTCAGGTTATCTCGGTAACAAAAACCTGTCATGGATGGACAATCTGAACGACTTCGTTGGCGAAGGCATAAAAAGGAAGCACACAAAGACTTTTGACAGCACACTTACTGTATTTGGAAGGAGCAGGCATGCTTTGTCAAATTTAATATACAAAACAAAATGTAGAGGCAGACAAAATTAAAAAAATATTTCTCAACATTATGTACACAGTAAAAGGGTCACTGGAAGAAGTACAGAGGTTACAAACAGGGAATGTTTTTGCAGTCGGAAGGGGCATGGTGTCACAGCATCCACAAGGGTGGAAGAAAAGGGGAAAAAAGAGTGAGAATAATCTATGGGGGTTCCCGGTGCTTGAAAAATACACTCACAGATACAATGTTATACAGCCACAATGGCTGTTGCAAATTCCTTGTGCATTTTCTCTGATGAATCTGAAATTTGCATTCTTACCTGCACGTCCGCTAGCGGTAATGTCCTTGGCTATTGTCGCAAGTCATTTCACACCTTCACTCCAAATTTCCACAACTAACGTGATTGCAGGAAAACAAATATGAATATCAATAAATAAAGTCCATGAGTAACTCTAAACAAAGAGATGAGCAGCATTTCATGAAAACAAACTTGCTGATGGACAGTTTCGCAGAATACGTCAACACCAAACTATAGCTTTGCTCATTGCTCCGACATCATATATCAGGCAAAAGTACAGCTGCAGGCAGCAGAAGTGCTGGGTTTACACCGAAAGCCTCGATAAAGTGTTGCTTCAGTAGCTAAACGGTTTAACCATCACACCAGCTTGTTAAACACACATGGTAACCACGCGCTTTAGTAGGCCTACATGCCTAGGCCTACATAGGGGGTGGCTGAAGGCCCTCCGTGCATTGAACTCCCAAGCAATTGCAGGTAGTTGGCACGCTTAGTAACGACGATGAGTCTTCTGGGCCGGCCAGTGTGTTGCACATGCCAGTCTCCATTCTCTTGGGGGTGAGGCTACTCGACTTGAGGAACAGTATTTATAAGATTCACACAGGAAAACCAGGATCCACGAATGGGAGTTGTCCTCAATGGGAAGGGTGGTCACTGCACAGCATGCAAGGCGTGCATTCAAAACACGGAATGATGACCTACGTGCACAACCAACCACACGTTAAAAGCGACCTCGTAATCTGTAATTGTCGTCGGTGTCAAAAGGTTTACATTTCCGGGGTTTTTTGTTTTGTTCCTGTTCTTCCTTCTGCAACTGTGTGCGACTGAGGAAGGCTGTGTGCTTATTGTTGCCTCCTTGTGGAGATAAAATTGACTTCACAAAATCTTAAACTGAACTGCTTAATGACTGTGGCAATAATGGTCTTCGAATCAGCGGCGTACTCTTGTGAAAGAGACAGTATGATTATTGCTTGCATCTTTAAAGACTGTAAAAGTGTTGGTGCTCGCAGAGGCACTACTTTGTATAAACAACTCCAATGCAGATCGCTCCAAACTACGAGTCCTCAATCTTGGTTCTCCCTTATGGAAGCATTGCTTCTACTGACAGCGATCTCTGCTGCTGCTGCTGCTGCTGCTGCTGCTGCTGTGACACTGGGTGTGGGTCTGCTGGTTTGTGTTGAGTCCCCGCACCGTGATGATTTGGTGAAGGTTGCGAGTTTTGAACACCGTGAGCACTGTAAGACCTAGTTGCTGCACCAGCTCCACCTTCACCGAGCACCGCGCCTTTCTGTTTCTGCTTGTTGCGTGATTGCACGAGGCTGAAGACCACGGCGGCAAGAGAGTTCTGTCCCACGAATCTCCGGGGATACGTGACAAGCGGAGTGGGACGCACGCGCCCCAGGAGGAAGTATGTTCTGAGCTTGCCCTCCTGTTCGCTGATTCCCTTGACGTAGATCTCATCACGGTACTCGAAAGCGAAGCCTCGTGCGCGCAAGATCTGGTACGTCTCCTCGGGCACTTGTATGCTGTTGCTGAGTCCAGTGCTGTCCATGCGACTCGCCAGATTCACCGTCTTGCCCCAGATATCATATTGCGGCTTGCGGGCACCAATGACACCTGCCACTGCCGGGCCGTGGCAGATACCTGATGCGCACAAAGGATAGATTTTTATATTAAATGTTGTGAAAAGCTAGTGAACGTTCATCATGCAAATACTTTTTGTTATTGTTGTTTTTGGATGCGAACAGAGATTTTCATCCGCCAATCAATTAGACTACAGGCCTTCTGTTGATATCAAAATGGAGTACACATTGAGCTTGAGGTGTGATTGATGATGGATGTATCATTATCTCAGGTGATGATAAAGGTTAATTTCGTGCACAATATTGTAGAGTCTTTTTCTTAATCCATAGGTTTTGGGCATCAGAGATGAAAACATTTATGCGTTCATGTTTACCGACAAGCAACACTCTCGAACCATCAAAACTCACCGACTCTGAGCTCAAAGTTGTTGAATGAGTGCAAGTTGATTTCTTTCAGTGTCTCCCGCATGGCGAGTGCAAAGTCAGCAAGGGTGCAGAGATGAGCCCACTCGTCCTCAGCATCCTGTCATGGAGAAATCATGAAAGTCATGTGCTGTTGCTGATTGGCCAGAAGTCATAAAGGTCATAAAAGCCTCAGTGTCATCTTCAAGCTCCAATAACAACCCTTTAATCAAAAAGTCTCATGAATGTCTCAAGCCACTTCAACATGCACCTATCACCTCTAAATATGCATTTTCCACTGTGAGACCTTATATAGACAGGTGTGTGCCATTCCAAATCATGTCCAATCAATTGAATTTACCACAGGTGGACTCAAATCAAGGTGTAGAAACATCTCAAAGATGATCAAGAGAAATGGGAGGCACCTGAGCTAAATTTCAAGTGTCATAGCAAAGGGTCTGAATACTTATGTAAATGTGATATTTCCATTTTTTCTTTTTAATAAATTTGCAAAACTTTCTAAAATCCTGTTTTCTCTTTGTCATTATGGGGTATTGAGTGTAGATTGATGAGGGAAAAAAATGCATTTAAACAATTTCAGCATAAGGCTGCAACATAACAAAATGTGAAAAAAGTGAAGGGGTCTGAATACTTTCTGAATGCACTGTATGCCGATAATGATGTTATTAATTTAAACAGCACATATGCAGATGAGTAATGAAATTAATCATTCTGATTTTATTTTCAATAATCATAATGACTGATGAAAAACCGATGAAGAAAATTTAAACAACTTAACAATATGCATTACGATGATGAGATCGGAATGAAAATAATGCAAAATTTTCAAAATGTTTCATTCCACTCAACTTAAACGGAATTTCAAACCAAAGCAAATAAAATGAGCTTTGCTGTGAAGAGGAAGGGGTTTTTTTTATACCACCGTATGTAAGCAGTAAGGTTGACCTATGAAGAAGGGTGGAACGATGTCCTCGAGCATACTCACCTCTAAGCTGTCTAGCCTGGATTTGAATATTGACTCAGCTATAAACTGCCATCCCAGTGTTTCACAGGCAGGGTGATTTATCAATGCCAATGTGTGTCGTCATTCCTCGAATGGACGCTAAACCGGGAGTCCAGTTTGCCGGCGTTATTTGGTGGACGTTAAAGATCCCATGGTGTCCTTCGCGAAGAGTAGGCAAACTTTTGCCGGCACCCTGGCCAAATTACAAATTCCTGCCCTAACCTTAGTCGAACCTCAAGCCTGGCCAGCCAGTGAGTGAAAGACTTGAACCAAACGTCCTCCCACAACCCCACGAGAACGTGGGAACAATTGTGGCCGTTAAGAAGAATTTTAGTACGTTATACGTTAAGTACGTTATACGTTAATATACGTTAAGAAGAATTCCCCCAAAATTACGGACAGAATTCCCCCAGAATTACGGGCAGGAAAATTCCCCCAAAATTACGGGCAGGAAAATTCCCCCAAAATTACGGGCAGGAGAATTTCCCCAGAATTATGGACAGGAGAATTCCCCCAGAATTATGGATGGGTTAATTCCCCCAGAATTACGGATGGGTTAATTCCCCTAGTTTTGCTGTATTTCAGTATTCCCATGTTGAACCAGGCTATGCCATACATATTTAACAATAATAATGTTATAATGAGTTCCCTTATGAGGGACTTCAATGCTGGAGAAGGCCATTAGGCCCATCCAGCCTGCATAACGGTTGCCAACCTATGGTTGTTTGTCTATTTAAAAAAAAAAAAAAAAAAACCTTTAGAGGCCATTTTTTTTTTCGGGCACCGTGGTTGTTGTTGTTTTTGTTGGTCCCCTTTTTGAAGAAATGTTTTACGGCCGGATGCCCTTCCTGCCGCCAACCCTTTTTGTCGCCTTTTACGCTAAACAGGGAATTACCAGTGAACTGGTACTCAATTTGCCGACCTCGGAAGGATGACAGGCTGAGTCAACCCCCCTGGCATTAATTCAGCGATCGACCGGGATTCGAACCCAGGATCCTAGGATCCTAAGCTGGCACCCTAGCCGCTAGCCCAACACCAGGCTAAGTTTGTCTCTGATCCCGTTTAAAGGCTGATTGTCAAGCAAGAAGGAGCACGTACCATTTTCCGAGTCTTTGGTATTACTCGACCGGGTTTGAACCACCAACCACCAAACTCCTCGACTCAGAGCAGACGCTCCAGCCATTACACCATCTAGTGTCTCTTTACATCGACAGAATTGCATTGCTCCTCCCACTCTGAACCCCAGGGACTATGATTTCATTTTTTTCTTTATTGTTATTTTATGATTTCAACAGTTTACGTTTTGTATCCCACTGATAGGCCGGATCTGCATCCGGACCTGAACCAAAATCTAATCGGCCTGTTCTTGTCACCTACTCAACTCAGCGACATCATCGCAGGCAACTTGTGTTCTGCAGTGTTCAAGTCTTTAATTCAATTGAAATAAAATAAGGATTTCAAAGGTTGTAGAAAAAAAATTTCAGCAATTTACCGCCATTGGTGCAGTGTCTTTTACACCACCTTATTGAACATATCACAGTTATCTGTGCCTGCTGTTTGTGTCATTTATGACGTCCTTACAAATAGTAAGTTTCCTGCAAGGAATTATGTTTAATTTTTTTTGACTGTCAGACAGGCAGACTAAAATATTATCTCCGTCCTCAACGTATCCACAATTGGGCCAAATTCAGACGGGCAGGAGATTGCCTGCTGTGCCTGATGTTTGTGTCATTTATGACGTCCTTACAAATAGTAAGTTTCCTGCAAGGAATTATATTTAATTTTTTTGGACTGTCAGACAGGCAGACAGAGTAAAATATTATTTCCCTCCTCTGCATATCCACAACTGGGCCAAACTCAGACCCAAAGTAGTGTTAAACTACACGCTCGTTTTCCGATTTGTGTTCCGATTCCTTTTCAAAATATAACATCCAATTGAAATCAAGTTTTTCCTCGATCATGAACTGACATTTATGGACAGACAGACAAGTGAACCTATTGCTTAATCCCTCTTTTCACCTTGCATGCGTGGGGTAATTAAAGTATAATTGCAGCATGCTCATTAGTCCATCTTCCATCTTATCTCTCTTTTTTGTGTCATAGAACGAGCTCTGAATTTTTCAGGTTACAAGGATTTATTTAAAATATTTCAGGCACTTTCAAATAGTTTTTCCTTTGTTTGATCACTTGAAGTGCCAAACAAAAGAAAAAAAAACTTCTCCTTTGTTCATTATTCATGTACAGTACTTTTGTTTTTAAGAACTCCAGTCATAACTTATGTATGTGTTTGTTTTTAAAATACAATTATGGTACAAATGATAAGCATGGCAATAGTTTTTTTTATGGTAATCTTGCTTAAGAATGCATGAGACATTTCTCAAAGGAAATTTCTTCTGTGGTGCTTTGTTCTGTTGGTGGTATTACAATGTGTAGCAGACTCGTTAAAGGTGTACACCTGCTGTACTGTACTGAATACTACAAGTTTTCAGGACTACAACAAGTCTACAACAACAAGTTATGTTTACTGTCTTCATCCTATATTAGTCTCATGAGGTTTAGGAGGCTAAAACTGTGCAGTTGTTGGTAGATCATACCATGGATTCCATAGTTGTTCCTCTTAATGTTTTTTTTTTAGCTGAGAATTGCTCCTTGGTCCTTATTGAATTAATGTCAAATCGTAGGCCTATGTGGTGCGGTGACAGCAGGATGGAGTGCCATTTCTTCGTATAGTGTACATGTGGCAATATAAGAATGTGTGGCCTGTGGTCAGTAAACTTAAGTATTTATAATACCTGTAGTAAAAATAATATATGTAATGATCCACTGCTCCATATTGCTCAGGAGAGGGGTGAACCTGGCATCAAGGTAACCAAACTCGGTGTATATGCTTCATAAACATAACCTGGGTTAATTTGATTTTCGAAAGTGATCGAGGCAGCAGGATAAAATAAAGTGTTGTGTCAGAAGAACGTATTACACACTTGGAACAAGATTGCCCGTAGGGCAGGTACTCTGCTCGGGTGTTTATAATCTTCTTACTATAATTCACCAAATGCCTGTCATGTCTGTCCGTTCCCAGGTACCGCAAAAACGGCTGAACCGATCGCAACGAAATTTTGGGTGGGAAATCCTTGGACCCCCTGGAGTAATATAGGCTATATTATTTTTCCAAGTTTTTCCCCAATTTTCCAGTTTTTCCAAACACGATGGAATAATATTTACCGATATGAACAGTGATGTGACTTTTATTGAAATTCTACAAATACTGTTTAGATTTTGATGATTTGCATGTGATATGATTTAACAGATGTTTATATAAATCGTTTAAAATAAACAAGCCTTCAATTTCTGATATTTTGCCTTTTCATTTGGGCCTCACAAATGAAGCCCCGCCCATAGGGCGGGTACCATTGCTAGTAAAGATAATAACATAACCACCCCTGGCGGCTCTCGTAGGGAGCAGGGTGTTTCCAGTAATAAATAAAAACCAATGGTCAACTTATGCTGTGAGCAGCGTTGGATAGATTTATAGTCCAATGTTGGACATCAGTCCACGCTGCTCTTCAAAACAGAAGACGTTTTGATGCTTCTGAACATAATGAATGATGTGTGTACTTGTCTTTCTGTTAATTTTTTTGTCTTCAACCGGAAGGTTGTCTCACGTGCATGCAATCGACTCCTTGCCTTCTTGTCTGGAGAAAGGCCCGATGCTGCCATGTAAGTGCTTCCGATGGTTTTTATCTTCTCAATGTCTTGAAAACGATCTTCACTCAACAGCTGGGATCAGGGCAGAAAACAAAGTCCTCCAGTCAGCACTTATGATCACAGGAATACATACTTCACTGTGTGTCTGTGTCACTTTGCTGCACCATGTTTGACACACTTTCACTGGTGAATCACGCATATTCCTCATCATTGTGCGTCTGCTCGGATACAATTGGTTCCATTGTCAAACTCGCTTCTTATCGAAGTTCAATAAACCACCTCATGCAAAGCAACAAATACGATAATCATTATACTTATACGATAATCATTTGCAAATTCAAATCTGGCCTCCTAAGCCAGTCGCCGACTAGGCATCCTCAGTCGTGCGGTCCTTCCTTGGCACACCTGAGCTCCTCACCACATACAAGGCTTTCATCCGCAGCTCAATGGAATACTGTTCTCCCCTCTGGGCTGGTGCTCCTGCCTCACACCTAGCTCGGCTTCACACTGTTGAAACCAAAGCTTTCAAAATCATTGGAATCTCCCCTGATGAAGCTAACTCCGAGGGCCTCTCACTTACTCACCGCAGGCAGGTTGGTGGTCTGTCCCTTATTATATAGCTACCCTTATTATATACTTTGTGTGTCTGTTTTGATTTTTTTGTGTGATAAATGTTAGCTCTTTCACGAGCCTCGATCCTGTATACAAAAAAATAAATAAAAAAACTTATCGTGAGATATTAGAATTCCATTGAAAACAAAGTTTTCCACATTTATCTGTATCCATGAATTTATCATGTTTTTTTTTTGTATACAAGATCGAGGCTCATGTAAAAGCTAAAATTAATGACAAAAAAACAAACGGACACATAAGACAAAATAAAGGGAGCAGGAGACAAGATGGGGAGAGAGGAGAAAGCACACAAGTACAACATTTGAGAGCAGGGACATCGGGAGATCTGTGGGAAGGAGGGGGCTTGGGGGGAGGAGGCGTGGGAAGGGAGGGGAGGGGTGGGAGAGGTAAAAAAAAAAACACTGACACAGCTAGGACTTCCAGGAAAGAAGTCGGTATTTCAGAAAAGTGGATCTGGGGTGAATTAACGGGAGTAGAAAAGATCAAGGTTTTGGATGGGGGAAAATAAGAGATGGTGGTGAACAGCTGTTTTAAAGACCTGGAGGGAGGAGTGGGATTGAAGAGAGTGAGGGAGTTTGTTCCAGAGGTGGGAGAAAAGAGGAATGAAAGAGTGAAGGTGAGCAGAGAGTCTTGATTTTGGCAGTTTAACCATAAGAGGGTTGCTGGCAGATCTTGTGCGACCTGTTGGAGTACTTGGGGGACAGAGCACAGATAGAGCAGGGGGAGCTAGGCCGGAGAGGAGTCGGTAGAAGACAGAAAGACCACCAACCTGCCTGCAGTGAGTGAGTCAAAGGCCCTCGGAGTTAGCTTCATCGCGGAAGATTCCAATGATTCTGAAAGCTTTGGTTTCAACAGCGTGAAGCCGAGCTAGGTGTGAGGCAGGAGCACCAGCCCAGAGGGGAGAACAGTATTCCATTTCCTTTTTTTTTTTTTTTCATATAATTTTATTTATTTATCATGAATTTTTATATTTATCTGTATCCTCATGTGATCTATTCTTCTCCTTGTTATGGAGATATTTAAAGATTCTCTGCACATCAACATCATTCTGGATCTTTTTACGTAATTTGGTTATTATCAAGTGACAAATGAGAAAAAGACCAGATTTATTTAGTCTTTAAATGTTTATACTACTCAAAAAAGCACATTGTTTTTTGCCACGTGACCAATATATGAAAATAAATTTAAAACGCTCACCAAATCTCAAGAGTTAATTGAAATTCCAGAATCAAATATAATAACATGACATGCTAACAGAAGCAAATGATTTCTCGTTTTTCCCAGGGAAGCTGTACGATTGAGCGAAAACCCCAGTGGCAAGAAGCACATTACCTCATCGAAATCTGCAATTATTTCGTTGAGTAGCCGTAGACACTCGATGCCCTGGTTGTTCATTTCCGTTTGGGAGTAAAAGTCAGCAAACTCAGGAATGGATGCAAACATCACTCCGACCTTTTCATGCGACTGAGAGAACAGCTCCTGTCAACAAAACATCAAAGCATCATTTCACCATCATTGATGATGTCAGTCAGTGTGACATATTTGACTGGATGTGTGCCATGTTCAGGCTATTGAACACAGTGGACATTTTTCAAGGGAAGGCTTATTTGACCTTGGGATACCCAAGGGACGTCGAAGAGGTCTCAGTGACAAATGCACTGCACGTCCATATCTCAAGAACCACTTGATACCCAAAATATCATGGTAATCTAGGCCTGGCAGAGGCCTGCAGCACACATCATTTACAAATTAGTCATATGATCTGGATTCAGGGGTAAAGACCAATCAAACGAACTAATTGTTGTACATCCTGAAACTGGTTAGTTTTACTCGACTGATGCTTCTTATCCTGACATAAACTAGTAATAGTAGGTGAGGAATATTGAGAATCGGAAAATTGGCAAAATGCTTGGCTGACAAGCTATGGTGAATAAATAAATCCTCCACCAGTCGTGTTCCCCCTGTCCCAAGGGACCAAAGTGCAACAAGGTCAAAAAAGGGGCTTTGGTCGCAACACTCCTTAGTTGGTCATGCGGAGTAGTAGTAGTAGTAGTAGTAGTAGTAGTAGTAGTAAAGGAAGGCTTTAATCCCCATACCTGTCCAACGATGGATGTGCTTTATTCACATCATCATCTCTTCAATCCAGCAACAGAGTAAAGACAGCAATCATTCTTAAAAGTGGTGGCCTTTACATTCGTTAACCCGTGGGCCACCCTTAGGCAAGGTGTACTACCACAATTTAGCCTCCCCATCAGGGTTAGGCCTATGTGAAGCCATGGAAGCAGGTGGATGACCAGGCAGGTAGCTGGCCAATATTGCCAGTAATGGCTGCATGGCCGTGATGCTAGGGAGATGATTATCTTATGGAGAACAATGGCTAGGGTCACCCATCTAGTACAGACACTGCCCAGACGAAGACATTGGAAAACCACTTCCATACATGCCAAGAAAACAATCATGATCAGAAATCCAAGAGATAAAGCTATGGTGCCGGATGATGAGTCCCCTCAGGTTTGAAAGCACTCAAATGGCTACTAGAGAAGGGCAATGTGATTTGATGAGTCGGACTGGCCATTATGACGTGACTATATCAAACCCGCAAAGGACATCCAGTTGCTGAGGTCGCCAGAACTGAAAGTCGAACTCTGAGCTTCTCGAAAGTTCACAAAATCAGAAAATGGAATGTGAGGCCAATGAATCAGGGAAGGTTAGATGTAATAGAGAGAGAGATGGAGAGGATAAGAACTGAATTTTTGGGGATAAGTGAACTTAGATGACCTGGTCTGGGGCAGTTTCCACATGACAATAACAAAGTGTTCTTTTCTGGTCACGAAACGTGTAAAAGAAATGGAGTGGCAATGATATGCGATAACAAGATGGCAGGGTCATTACTGGGATATAATCCAGTCAATAATAGGTTAATATCAGTGAGGTTGAAAGGACACCATCACCATTCAGATATATGCTCCAAGTTCTGCTGCAGCAGACGAAGAAAAAGTGCAGTTTCTGGGAAAGTTGCAGAAACTGGTAAGACAGGTGGAATGCAAAAATTGGAGAAGCAGGATCGCCAGGGATTGCTGGAAAGCCCAGACTTTGAAACTGAAATGAGCCGGGGGAGCAAATGCTGGAGTTATATGTAGAGAATGATCTCGAGATTGCAAACACATGGTTCAAACAACCCAAGCACAGAATATACACGTGAACTTCACCTGATGGGAAACATATATATTCGATTGACTTCATTCTAATTAAAAAATATATGCTGTGCAATCCGCCAATGGAACAGATCATGAACTCCTTGAGGCAAAGTTATGAGTCAAAACAAAGGTGCCAAAAAAATTTTTTTTTAACTCCAATTCTGGATTCGGACCTCCAATCGGCTTGTTCTTGTCACCTAACTAACTCGTCCACCAAGTTTCGTCATAACTCGTCCATAACTTTTTTTAATATCATATTATATAATCGCTTTTCATCCGAACTCTCAATGGTGAAGAATGACTTAAAATTAAATAATCATCGTATCTGAATCCATATTCGGATCTTCACCAAAATCGAATCGATTCGTCCTTGTCACACACACAACATGTCGACTAAGTTTCGTCGAAATCCGTGCATAATGTTTTGAGATATCATGGTCTGTATCGGATTAGGCCCGATCGCTCAATGGTGAAGATCACTTTAAAATTTCTCCGATCCGGAACCGGATTCGAATCTTCACTAAAAATGAATCAATTCTTCCTCGTCACATTCAAAACCTCTCCACCTAGTTTTGTCCAAATCCTTCCACAACTTTTTTGAGATATCATGCTATACATCATTTTTGGCCCTATCTCCAAATGGTGAAGAATCACTTAAAAATTCCACTAGCCGGATCCGGATCTTTACCAAAATCGAACCATTTAGTTAATGTCACAAACACAACCTCTCCGCCGAATTTCGTCCGAATCTGTCAACAACTTTTTGAGATATCCTGTTCACAGACAAACAAACACAGACAGACAGACTGTGGTGAAAACATAACCTCCATCCACCTCTGGTGTTGCAGGTAAAATAGTAAGACGTCTAATTGAAAGGAAAACTAAAAACTTGAACATCTTGTCACCATTACACAACATCTTCATTGGCCGAATTTTGTTCCATGAGCTCTTCCCGAAACCTATCAGCCTGAGAGCTGCAGCAAGCACACTGGATGACGTCATCGGCGACGTCACTGCCACCACATCATGCCATTAATCAACAACAATGAGAAGTGCAAGTTGTCCAGATTGTACGTTATGAGTGCGCCCTTAGGAAAGGCTTTACGATTCGCTTGCATCGACCCCACCCACATACATCGTGCGGAGACGTTGCATTGGGTGTTCAAAAGTGATCATCGAGACGCAACCAACGGTTGGAGTGAACCTGCTAATGGAGGCAAGATATAAATGACGCATAAAAATGAGCATTTATCGAGTTTAAAAACAGTAAATTGGTGCAATTGAAGTTTTGATGAGATAAAAAAAAAATTATATATATACAGTCACGTGAAAAAGTAAGTACACCCCATGTAAAGTTTTGACTTTTTCAACATATTTCAACATACAGCTATTTGATCTTCATTTCAACAATATTGATAGATAAAAGTGATATAATATAACAAATATCATGAAACATTTACATTTTGTAGTCAATTGTATAATTTAAATAAACATAAATGCAAATTTCGCATGTGGAAAAAGTAAGTACACCCCGACATTTATCACTACTTCAAATACCTAAAATTTGAATCAGGTGCACCCGCTCAGGTGCAAATGATTAGAACATCGTTAGACAGGATCTTGGAGGAACCTGTCTTATTTAAACCTCAGACATTTCGTTTGGTTTGCTCTTTGTTGTTGAAGTGTGTGGTGTCACCATGCCTAGATCAAAAGAGCTCTCTGAGGCCTTCAGAAAGAAGATTATAGATTTTTTGATTTTTTTTTGCATACAGAATCGAGGCTCGTGAAAGAGCCAACATTTATCACACAAACAAATCAAACAAACAAAATATATAAAAAGAGGGAGCGGTAGACAAGATGGGGAGAGAAGGGGAAGGACACAAACACAACATTTGAGAGCAGGGACATCGGGAGATGTGTGGGAGGGAGAGGGCTTGGGGGGAGGAGGCGTGGGAAGGGGGGGGGGGTGGGAGAAGTATAAAACACAAGGACACTGCAAGGACTTGCAGGAAGGAAGTTGGTATTTCAAAAAAGTGGATTTGGGGTGAAATTAGCGGGGGTAGAAAATATCAAGGTTTTGGATGGGGAAAGATAAGAGATGGTGGTGAACAGCTGTTTTAAAGACCTGGAGGGAGGAGTGGGATTGAAGAGAACGAGGGAGTTTGTTCCAGAGGCGGGAGAAAAGAGGAATGAAGGCGTGAAGGTGAGCAGAGAGTCTTGATTTTGGCAGTTTAACCATAAGAGGGTTGCAGGCAGATCTTGTGAGACCTGTAGGAATATTTGGGGGACAGAGCCCAGAGAGAGCTGGGGGGCAAGGCCGGAGAGGAGTCGGTAGAAGACGGAAAGACCACCAACCTGCCTGCGGTGAGTGAGTGAAAGGCCCTCAGAGTTAGCTTCATCGCGGGAGATTCCAATGATTCTGAACGCAATTGCCTACGATGCCTACGAGTCTGGGAAGGGGGTTTAAAAAGATCTCCAAACAATTTGAAATCAATCATTCGACTGTCCGGAAGATCATCTACAAGTGGAGAAGATTCCAAACAACTGCCAACTTGTTCAGGCCAGGCCGCCCCAGCAAGTTCAGCCCGAGAGCAGACCGCAAGATGCTGAAAAAAGTCTCTAAGAACCCGAGAATGTCATCACGGGACCGAAAGGTAGCTCTTGCCACTGTTGATGTCAAAGTGCATGAGTCTACCATTAGTAAGAGGCTGCACAAATTTGATCTACATGGGAGGTGTGCCAGGAGGAAACCTTTGCTGTCCAAAAAGAACATCAGGGCAAGACTAAAGTTGCCAATGAACACCTAGGCAAAGACCAGCACTTCTGGAACAATATGCGCTGGACAGATGAGTCAAAAGTAGAGCTATTTGGCCACAGTACCAGAAGACATGTTTGGCGAAAACCAAAGACAGCATTTGACCACAAGAACCTGATACCAACTGTAAAGCATGGTGGTGGAAATATTATGGTTTGGGGCAGCTTTGCTGCATCAGGGCCTGGGCAGCTCACCATCATAGAATCCACTATGAATTCTTCATTGTACTAGAGGGTGCTTGAGGATAAAGTGAGGCCATCTGTCGGAAAGTTGAAGCTCAACCGAAGGTGGACCTTGCAACATGACAATGACCGTAAACATACCAGTAAATCCACCAAGGAATGGCTGAAAAGAAAGAAATGGAGGGTTCTGGAATGGCCAATTCAAAGCCCGGATCTAAATCCGATCGAGATGTTGTGGGGGGATTTGAAACGAGCTGTGCATGCAAGAAACCCCTCAAACATCGCACAGCTGAAAGAATTCTGCATGGAGGAGTGGGCAAAAATTTCTCCCAGTCAATGTCAGAGACTGGTAGACAGTTATAAGAAATGCCTACTTGAGGTTGTTTCTGCCAAAGGGGGCAATACCACCTCTTAGAGCCAAGGGTGTACTTACTTTTTCCACATGCAAAATTTGCATTTATGTTTATTTAAATTATACAATGGACTACAAAATGTAAATGTTTCATGATATTTGTTATATTATATCACCTTTATCTTTCAATATTGCTGAAATGAAGATCAAATAGCTGTATGTTGAAATATGTTGAAAAAGTCAAAACTTTACATGGGGTATACTTACTTTTTCACGTGACTGTATATATATATATATAAATAAAATAAAGGAAAGCTAATCATCTAAGAGATTTTTTAAATGACAATGAGGGAATTGTTTCTTTGTTGCCATCTGTTCTATAATCCTGAATTGACATTTATGGACGTTAAAAATCTACAACTACAATAGTACAATTATATTTTATATCAGTTATTTTTTATAAACACCGCTCTCACCTCCACCCCCTAAATTACTGATGTTTACATGATTATAGAACTAGTTTTCATTCAGTATTTTTCCATTTGCAAGGGTCGGATCCTGCAAGGATTTGGTCCTGCAAGGGTCGGGCCCTGCAATGGGTCGGGTCCTGCAAGTGTCGGGTCCTGCAAGGGTCGGGTCCTGCAAGGGTCGGGTCCTGCAAGGGTCGGGTCCTGCAAGGGTCGGGTCCTGCAAGGGTCGGGTCCTGCAAGGGTCGGGTCCTGCAAGGGTCGGGTCCTGCAAGGGTCGGGTCCTGCAAGGGTCGGGTCCTGCAAGGGTCGGGTCCTGCAAGGGTCGGGTCCTGCAAGGGTCGGGTCCTGCAAGGGTCGGGTCCTGCAAGGGTCGGGTCCTGCAAGGGTCGGGTCCTGCAAGGGTCGGGTCCTGCAAGGGTCGGGTCCTGCAAGCATCCGGTCCTGCAAGGGTCGGGTCCTGCAAGGGTCGGGTCCTGCAAGCGTCGGGTCCTGCAAGCGTCGGGTCCTGCAAGGGTCGGGTCCTGCAAGGGTCGGGTCCTGCAAGGGTCGGGTCCTGCAAGGGTCGGGTCCTGCAAGGGTCGGGCCCTGCAAGCGTCGGGTCCTGCAAGCGTCGGGTCCTGCAAGCGTCCGGTCCTGCAAGCGTCCGGTCCTGCAAGGGTCTGGTCCTGCAAGCGTCGGGTCCTGCAAGCGTCGGGTCCTGCAAGCGTCGGGTCCTGCAAGCGTCGGGTCCTGCAAGGGTCGGGTTCTGCAAGGGTCGGGTCCTGCAAGGGTCGGGTCCTGCAAGGGTCGGGTCCTGCAAGGGTCGGGTCCTGCAAGGGTCGGGTCCTGCAAGGGTCGGGTCCTGCAAGGGTCGGGTCCTGCAAGGGTCGGGTCCTGCAAGGGTCGGGTCCTGCAAGGGTCGGGTCCTGCAAGCATCCGGTCCTGCAAGGGTCGGGTCCTGCAAGGGTCGGGTCCTGCAAGCGTCGGGTCCTGCAAGCGTCGGGTCCTGCAAGGGTCGGGTCCTGCAAGGGTCGGGTCCTGCAAGGGTCGGGTCCTGCAAGGGTCGGGTCCTGCAAGGGTCGGGCCCTGCAAGCGTCGGGTCCTGCAAGCGTCGGATCCTGCAAGCGTCCGGTCCTGCAAGCGTCCGGTCCTGCAAGGGTCTGGTCCTGCAAGCGTCGGGTCCTGCAAGCGTCGGGTCCTGCAAGCGTCGGGTCCTGCAAGGGTCGGGTTCTGCAAGGGTCGGGTCCTGCAAGGACTGAGGTTGAAACAAATAGGTTGTATAAATAAGGGCAATAAAAAACTATATATCTGCGATCACCAAGCTTACCCTTGCGATCGTCAAGGGTAAGCCTCCCTGGGTTACCCTTAGCGATCGCACACAACTTCACACGCCCAGGATTTAATGATGGCATATTTTGTTCGGACTGCTGGATGACCCTGACTTTCAACATTTAGGGATAGAGTGTAAATTAAGAAAATGTGTCCCCATCTACAATCTATACATAAAAGTCAACATCATGAAAACAACAACATGCATTTTAAGACCATGTTCCCTGCTAGAGCGGGGGTTAGCCTTGCGGTCCCCATGACAATCTTCTCCATTTTGCCCTATTTTCTGCATCTCTCCTTGTTAACCCCCTTGCCCGCATTTCTTCTTCCACCATCTTTAGCCAAGTCTTTCTCGGTCTTCCCCGTCCTCTACTTCCTTCTACATTAACTTCCATCACTCTTCTCAACCAGTCACTTTCATCCTTCCTCAATACATGACCAAACCATCTCAATCTGTTCCTCTTCACAGCATCAATCACAGGCAATATTCCCATCATCTTTCGCAATTCATCATTTGTCTTCCTCTCTCTCAACGATACTCCGCACATCCATCAAACCATTCGCATTTCCACCCTTTCCAGCCTTCGTTGCTGCTCTACGTTCATTACCCACGTCTCGCTCCCATAAATCATAACACTTCTCACACATGCAGCATACACCTTTCCCTTCAGCTTCAGCGACACTCTCCTCCTCATCAGCACGCCACTCAGTTCCCGAAACTTCTTCCATGCACATCTCACTCGAGCAACCGTTGCCGAGTCTGATCCACCTTCTCCATTCAGCATGTCTCCGAGGTAGCAAAATGTTTTCACACCTTCCAGCTTCACGCCGTCTCCAAGATCCAACTCAACATTTCCTCCATCTGCAGCTCCCTCTGTGCACACCTTACATTTGAATGTAGCTGCCACACTGGTTAATGACCCTCTCAGACCACTACATTTTTGATGAACCCACTCAGCACACATTGTACATTGAATGGAGTTCACTCCGACACCCTTCCTGCACACAGCACACGGCCACTTCCCAGTTCTTTCCACGTCACCACATGCTTTACCACTTGCCATCACCTTTGTCTTTCCGATATTCACCTTCAGACCTTTTGTCTCCATACATTCCTTCCACTTGTTCATCTTTTCCTTCAGTCCATCCATACTTTCCGCAATCAACACCAGATCATCTGCATACAACAACTCCCACGGTAAACCCTCCTTTACGGTCTGAGCCAGCACCTCCATCACAGCTACAAATAGTAGTGGACTTAGTACCGACCCCTGATGCACTCCCACCTTCACCTCAAACTCACCACTGTTCCCGTCCTTCGTCCTTACAGCTGTGCGTGCTCTTTTGTACATTGCCATCACGACTCTGATCAACCATTCCTCCACTCCTAACTTCCTCAATGCCCATGTCAATACTTTGCGTGGAACCCTATCGAATGCTTTCTCCAGATCAACAAACCCAAAAAACAACTTCTTCCTCTTATCCATGTACTTCTCCTGCAACTGCCTCACAATGAAAAGCGCATCTGTCGTTCCTCTTCCTGGCATAAATCCAAACTGCATTTCGTCGATCTTCACTTTCTTCCTTATCCTCCTCTCCAACACCCTTTCCAATACCTTCATTCCATGCTCCAATAACTTTATCGCTCGGTACGAGCCACACTCCAGAGGGTCACCTTTCCCCTTGTATAGAGGGACGAGGGTACTCAGTTCCCAATCCACTGGAATGCGGCCTTCTTTCACCACCAGATTACAGATCTCTGTCATTCTCTTCACACCCCAACTTCCTGCTGCCTTCAACATATCTCCCACAACTCCCGTCGGCCCTCCCGCTTTTCCACTCTTCATTGCTTTTATCGCTTCCTCAACTTCCTTCTCAGTTATCTTCTCTGCCGGTCCTAAAACTGGGTTACTCTCTATGTTGCCATCCCATTCATTCTCTGTATTCAACAGCATTTCCATATATCTTTTCCATCTTCCTTTAATTCCATCTGGGTCGACAACGATTTTTCCCACTTCATCCTTCAAGCAACTCACCCCCATCACATCACACCTCTCTTTCGCTATCTGCTTTGCAATCCTGAATACTGCTTTCTGACCCTCTTCCGAATCCAAGCGTTCTCCGAACATTTTCCTACATGCCTCCTGCGCCTTTGCTACCTCTTTCTTTGCAGCCTTCTTGGCTGCCTTATAACTTTCATGCTCTGCTGTTTCTGCTCCCGTACCCTTCGCCTTCTGCCACTCTTTGAACTTCTTCCTCTTCTCGTCAATCCTCTTTCCAACCTCAACATCCCACCACCATGTTTCCGAGTACCTCGGTGGTCCTTTTGTCCATCCACATACCTCACCAACGGCTCCCAACAGACTAGCTTTCATTGACATCCAACCACTTTCAAGCTCAACCACATCATCCTCTACCCTACTCAGCCTCTCTTTTAATGCCTCCCTTACTGTCACCTCTTTCAACCTCCACACCTTCATTCTCGGTTGGTACTTCACCCGCCGAGCTCTCCTCGCACCTTTCACCCTTATGTCGCAGACAACCAAGTGGTGCTGTGAAACAGCCTCCTCCCCCGGGATCACCTTTTTGTCCCGGAGGTGCCCCCTATCTCGCCGACGCACCATCAGGTAGTCAACGGTTGTCGTCGACCCACCTGACGTGTATGTAACAAGCTTATTGTCCTCTTTCTGGAACTGAGTATTACAAATCAACAAATCAGCTCCATCAGCAAACTCCAAAATCCTTTCACCTTCTCCATTTCTCACACCATATCCGTAACCCCCATGAACTCCCTCAAAACCATCCATACTCCTTCCCACATGTCCATTCAGGTCTCCTCCCACCACAACAACTTCCTCATCTTTCACGTTTTCCATCAGCTTCTCTATCGCACACCAGAACTTGTCCTTCTCTTCATCGCTTCGACCAACCTGCGGAGCATATCCCGAGATGACGTTCACCAAGAGCTTTCCAATCATCATTTTCACCATCATCAACCTATCACTCACTCATGCTATCACTCACTCACACCTATCACTCACTCTACTCACAACATCATGAAAAGCGGAGGAAAATTATTCGAGTTTTGATCAAAAAGTGCTTCTGGTTAATTAGGTCATAATCGGAAAAATGCAGGTCAAGGACACTACTCAAATGGCAGGTGCACAACTAATGCTGTTTATAACATTAAGCAAAGAAATTTGGAGGAATCCAGACATCTGTGAGGTAAGTTTTACTTACAGAACTGAGGGTATACCTACTGTAATCTAGATTATACCCCACAAGAGTTGTGTACGCACCGTTTTGTTGGAAGTGACGTAACGCCGATGCTTTCGATATTTGATGGTCATTTTAACAATCGGTTTGTTTGTGTTTCACACTGAATGAAAAACGTAAAGGTAGAGCATGGCGATTGTGATATATGACAGGTTCGACGATATGTTCGGCATGAACGGTATATAAATCAAAATGGCGGTGTGTAGAGAGTCAGCCGCCGCACTGCCGTAATGACATTAGACGTAATCACATCACCCTGTCATGTGACCAGATCCTCAGCTCTGATTGGTATACGTCTGAGGGGACATACATACATACATACATACATACATACATACATACATATATGCATACATACATACATACATACATACATATATGCATACATACATACATACATACATACATACATACATATATGCATACATACATACATACATACATACATACAAATGGACAAACACTGTTCTAGATGGATTTGCCCTATGGGCTAAGCTGTAAAAAAACCCTGCAACAGCAATAAGCCTTCCCTATGCTACAAGGGGAGGATTAAATGACCAAGAGAATAAATGAAAATGAGAAAAGTTCACAAAGTGTGGATTAAGTAATGTGGAAAGTGCTAATGTTTCATTGACAATGCCAGACACATTCAGCAGGGTGCACTTCTGACGTCATTCTCGCGGTCCTTCTCCAGGAAGTACTGTGCCACATAATTTGGCAAGATGTTTCGTAGTAGGTTCTCGTTGTGCTCTCGAAGCTCCCGCATCTCATCCACCTCTTGACGAGCCTGTAGTCTCCACAGAAAGTCCAACCGCGCTGTATAATCCAGCTGGAAGGTGAGAAAGGAAAACTTTTCAACCTTCAGAGAAAAATATAATCACACATTTGGATTCAACAGGACATTTGGCTTGAGGTCGCCTGTCTGTAACTACTCTTTCAAGTTAATCCACGACAAACTCCATAAATAAAAAGCTTTTCTTTATATAGACTGGTAAAATTAGAGACAGATTGAGGCCATATGGCTTGTGCTGTATCCATTTAATTATCCATCGTATGACCTTAATCGGTGGCATTGACGTAACATCAATAGACTTGCATTAATTAGAACACACAAGTTCACATCCTGTTATAACTAACTTCCTCATAGTATTTAATTTATTGGAAAGTTGTCTGCGTTTAGGATACCAACCCAAAGTCCTATTCTTGTGTAAGGTATGGGTATTGCATATTGTATGTATATTGTATGCATATTGTATTGTATGCATATTGTATGTAGTGTATAGGAATTTCAAAGTCCATATGATTGCAGATTGGGTAGGCAATTTATGTCTCTTCCAAAAGACACAGTGCTCTTAGCTGAAATGCTTCCTGCTGGCACTGCCCAAATTGTAGCCGATACACACGAAGCCCTAATTTGGGGTCCATGCCTAGACGTGGTCCATGCCTAACCCTATCAGTCCATGCCTATACGGTCCATGCCTAACCCTATCAGTACATGCCTAGACGTGGTCCATGCCTAACCCTATCAGTCCATACCTATACGGTCCATTTCTAACCCGATCAGGCCATTCCTACACGGTCCATGCCTAACCCTATCAGTCCATGCCTCGATGGTCCATGCCTAACGCTATCAGTCCATACCTATACGGTCCATGCCTAACCCTATCAGTCCATACCTAGACGTGGTCCATGCCTAACCCTATCAGTCCATACCTATACGGTCCATGCCTAACCTGATCAGGCCATTCCTACACGGTCCATGCCTAAACCTATCAGTCCATGCCTCGATGGTCCATGCCTAACCCTATCAGTCCATACCTATACGGTACATGCCAAACCCAATAAGTCCATACCTATATGGTCCATACCTAACCCTATCAGTCCATGCCTAGACGGTCCATGCCTAACCCTAACAGTCCATGCCTAGACGGTCCATGCCTAACCCTATCAGTCCATGCCGAGACGGTCCATGCCTAACCCTATCAGTCCATGCCGAGACAGTCCACGCCTAGCCATGACAGTCCACGCCCAGACGGTTCATGCCTAATCCTAATAGTCAGGTTCACTATGTTTTTTCGTTCAAAATCATGGTAGATTAGCAAACCTATACATTTTTGGAAACGTTATTACATGGAAAATCTGAAAATCAATGTTTACATTTGCCAATTCCGACCAATTCGATTCGACCAATTCGACCAATCGACCAATTCGACCATTCGACCAATCGTTTCGATCGACCATTCGACCATTCGACCAATTCGATCGATTCGATTCGATTCGATTCATCGAATTCGATTCGATCGACCATTCGACCAATTCGATTTGCCAATCAAATTGACCGACCTTTGCTTGTGTGGAACGGACTGTGAAAACGATGCGGACTATATTGTCGGATACGACACACAGGACAGTGATGACGAACTCTAAATGGCATATTCTGTAATCGCGTATGTTTGATGCCATTGACTGCCTGTGTATATTTTGTCATTGACTGCCTGTGTAGATGTGAAGTTATACTGACTGCACGTGTATATATGATTTTGCTGACTGCCTGTGTATGTTTGGTGATATGAATTATTGTGACACATTTTGATGTTATTAACTGCCTGTACAAAATGATAACATGTATTTGATTATGCAACTTATCGCGAATATAAAGACAGTATTTTGCAATTCAAAACCTTTGATTCGTGTCTTACCATTCCCCATAGCACTAATTTGATATTTTCATTGGATTCCTTGTCCCTGAAAATATAGGTTTAGTATATTTTTTAAAGTTTTTAGGGTAATTAGAGGCAGAAATAGAACAAAATATGTATTTTACAGTGGCCATTTTGAAAATCCAAAATGGCCGCCATACAGGTATCTCTCCAAATGTAAACATTGATTTTTAGTTTCCTTATGCTATAACCTTTCCAAAAATGTATAGGTTTGCTAATCTACCATGATTTTGAACGAAATATAATTTATTGACATAGTGAACCTGACTATAACAGTCCATGCCCAGACGGTTCATGCCTAATCCTAACAGTCCACACCCAGACAGTTCATGCCTAATCCTAACAGTCCATGCCCAGACGGTTCATGCCTAACCCTAAGAGTCCACGCCCAGACGGTTCATGCCTAACCCGAACAGTCCACACCCAGACAGTTCATGCCTAATCCTAACAGTCCATGCCCAGACGGTTCATGCCTAACCCTAAGAGTCCATGACTAGACAGTCCATGCCTAACCCGAACAGTCCTTGCCTAACCCGAACAGTCCTTGCCTAACCCTATAAATCATTGCCTAACCCTAACAGTCCATGCCTAACCCTAACAGTCCATGCCTAACCCTAACAGTCCATGCCTAACCCTAACAGTCCATGCCTAACCCTAACAGTCCATGCCTAACCCTAACAGTCCATGCCTAACCCTAACAGTCCATGCCTAACCCTAACAGTCCATGCCTAACCCTAATAGTCCATGCCTAACCCTAATAGTCCATGCCGAGACGGCTGTTACAAAGCCTTTAAAAGGTTATTGTGAGATTTGAGTGTGAAACACCAGGTAAATGTTAGAATACCTCCTTTCTAAATTTCAAAGTTTGTTTTATTTTTCTTTTATGTCAGCAAACGTAGTCTCGTGGCTCTAAATGATGGCTTGCTCAATGGTGAGGAGAGTGAACGAGGTGGAACATTTCAGAGGGCGGGGGGTTGAAATCCAACTTAAAGTAGCATTATTAAAGAGTTTGATTCTCGGCTTCTGGAAATTGAATGAGTTTCAGAAGAATTGCCTTGCTGCTACTGGATTGCTGGTAAACATCCAAGTGGCTCCTTAACTTCCAAGGTGGCAGTAATCGGGCATGTGAAAGACTGATTTGGCCTCAATTTAGTGTGCCAGTCCACTCTTTGTGGTTGATTAATTATTTTTGTGCTGGCAATTTTGCTTCCGACCCTCCCTCTGATTATATAAAATAAGGAATAGAAAAGAAGGGCGTGCTGATAAATGTTGTACAAAGACTGTACTACCTTTTCCTACTCCCATCCTCATTCATGTCTCCCTCCTCTACTTACTCAGTATGTGCAGCATATGCAACAACCCAAAAGTGTCTGTGGCCATAATTTGTCAACTGCACCTGTTGATGTCTTTACTAGGATATGCAGGTGTCGGTTACAGGGTTACCATGTTACAGGAACAATAGGCTGAATCACAATTGGACTGAACTGCGTGTAGCTATACCAACGTTTTGTAAATGGCATATACTGGAGATATGAAGGACTGGTAAATTATGTTGTGACGCGCCGCTAATCAATATATCACCTTACTGATAAAATCTGAACTGGATCCTACCAGATCAACTTAAAATCTGTAAATAACACTGATTGGTTCAGGTTTCAGCAACCGCCCTGATTAACCAGATGTGTACTCGCAAAAAAACAACGGGGGTGTTGACGTCAAAAGCCACAAGAAGCACCGACTGTATCTGTTTCAGCATAAATAAAGGACCGCGGATCTCTAGTGGACATTGGAGGACTTACAGAGACACTTATATGTGATGCTGAAAAACAGAAGATAAAGGAAATTCTGCACGTTTTGGGCGAGGGGGTATGGATGAGGGATTGGAGGATATACAGGAAATATGGGACAGTGTGCATGTGCGTTATGGACGCATATTCTAGCACCACTACATGTGTACATGGTCCAATTTTTGCTTTAAATGTCACCATTTGATGTACCTGGCGCCCATGGTAGAACACCGCCATAACAAACATGACCATCAAAATGACACACGTCTCCCGGTGGCCCAGCTCACTTTCCCTGTTATGGTTTTGGGGTAGAGAGGTGTACAGAAGAAGTGATGTGTTAATGCTCTTCCCACCATGTTATTCCCCGAGACGGTATTAAACATCTGCTCATGCATGATACACACCTAGAAATCTGCCCGTGACTGTCACCAGACTAAGCAAATTTGAAACTTGTGCCCCGTACTGGCCCAAACTCTTGCTTTTGCACAGAAAAGCTTCGGATTTTCTATTTTTCAATACAGTATCCATATTGTGCCATTCTGTTCCTCAAGACGTCTGTTCGAAGTTTATGACTGTTCCTCAAGAGTTGGCAAGAAAGAGACACAATTCAAGCGGATGCGGTCGTTGGTTTAACTGTGGCGTACGCAGAGACTTGCCAACAGCAGGAGTTCCTTCAGTTGAAGTTCTGTTTTGTTCTGCAGCTCAGCTAATGATTCCACAAAATGCTGTCAACAGTTGTGCTCATTAACAAACACATCGCGAATCAGCACCGTTGTTTTTATTTTCCTCATCCCTTGTACATCTAACTAAGACATAAGATCAAAGCACTGCTGATGCACCAGCTGCTCACACCCGATATGGATTAGCCAGTCTGAAATTAATGCGAAATAAGCCGACGGAAGCAATCAGGCAGTGGCATCCCTGTCCTAAGATAGTTCTAATAACCAGAACCTGATGATGATAATTGCACGGAAACTGAACCTGTGGATTTGCACTGGAAATTGGCTCGGCTCAGCCAAATTTTCACGCTCGTGTGACACTTCCTGGGAATGACAAATGTTGTTCCTCTGCTTCCCATGCTCAGGATTGTGAAAGAAGAAGCGGATTTCGCGGCCATGGCAGCTGCAGATCCACAACGCAATTTGCAATCATCTTGCACGACGACTGTCCTCTTTTAATTCAGTGACTCCTTTAATGCCCTGCTTTGTGAGCAGAATCGGTGTTACAATTACCTCCGCCATCGAAGGTGGATGGACGTTATGTTTTCACCCATCTGTTTGGGAACAGCATATCTGAAAAGGTTGTGGACAGATTCGGATGAAATTTGGTGGAGCGCTTGGTTATGTGACAAGGACGAAATGATTCAACTTTGGTGAAGATCCGAATCCGGATAGGAGAATTAAAAAAAAAATTTAAGTGATTCTTCACCATTGAGTGATTGGGCCAAAAACAAAACATAACATGATATTTGAAAAAGTTGTGAATAAACTTGGGGGATGAGTTGGTTAGGTGACAAAAACAAGCCGATTAGATTTTGGTTCAGGTCCGAATCCAGATCCGGCCTATCAGTGGGATACAAAACGTGTAAACTCTTCAGCCTGGGAGATGTATATGCTCTGTACCGAGTACAATTTTAGTTGTTAGAGTGTCCACTCTTAGTCTAGGAGGTCAGTGGTGGTTCTAACCTAACCCTAACCCTAACCCAAGTTGAGTCAAACTCATACCAAAGACATTAAAATGGCCTGAGCTACTTCCTTAAATAGCTTGATGCTCAACATACAAAAAGGATAGAGCACAGACAAACAACCATATAGGTAGCAACTCATAGAACAAGCTTTGATGGGCCTAATGATGGGCCTAATGCTGAATGTGCTTCTCCTGCGTTGAAGTTCTCATTTAACAAGTTTGACATCATTGTAACAAACAAAGACACCAAATGTAATAGTGTGCATTTTATGGTATGGAGGTAGACCTTAGTGGGATCTCACCCGTTGTTCAGTTTTGGTGCACGAGTGCCGATGAATAGACCCGCATAGCTGACCATGATGAGCAGTGAGTAGATAATAAGAATGGCGAGAAGTAGCAGGAGTTTGAGCACAGAGTTGAAGCGCAAGAATACGGCGCAGGTCACCATTGCCATGATGCCAGTAAAAACAAAATACTGATGTGGTGTCGTGGTGGTGGGGGTTTGGGTTATGGAGGAGGTGTGGGAGGAGAGAGGCAGGAAGAAAACATGGTCAGCAGCACCAACTCATTATACATTACTATACCATGCAACATCTTAGCACAATTAAGCGACCCGGCACAACATGACCAACAATGATCTTTAGCCGTAGTTTTGTTTTCTATTATAGGCCTTTCCATCTAAACCCTCCATATGTACAGTTTACTTTTCCTAAAACCTCCAGACCCCATCCTGCTATCCTTCTTAATCAAGAGTCTCACCCTATGACGTTTCATGATCTCCACTGTTCTGTTCTGTTTATTGGTTGTGTGCGTTATTCTGTCTGTCTGTGTGTCTGTCTGTGTGTCTGTCTGTGTGTCTGTCTGTCTGTGTGTCTGTCTGTCTGTGTGTCTGTCTGTCTGTGTGTCTGTCTGTCTGTCTGTGTCTGTCTGTCTGTGTGTCTGTCTGTCTGTCTGTGTCTGTGTCTGAATGTGTGTCTGAATGTGTGTCTGTCTGTGTGTCTGTCTGTGTGTCTGTCTGTGTGTCTGTCTGTGTGTCTGTCTGTGTCTGTCTGTGTGTCTGTCTGTGTGTCTGTCTGTGTGTCTGTCTGTGTGTCTGTCTGTGTCTCTGTCTGTGTCTCTGTCTGTGTGTCTGTCTGTGTGTCTGTCTGTGTGTCTGTCTGTGTGTCTGTCTGTGTGTCTGTCTGTGTGTCTGTCTGTGTGTCTGTCTGTGTGTCTGTCTGTGTGTCTGTCTGTGTGTCTGTCTGTGTGTCTGTCTGTGTGTCTGTCTGTGTGTCTGTCTGTGTGTCTGTCTGTGTGTCTGTCTGTGTGTCTGTCTGTGTGTCTGTCTGTGTGTCTGTCTGTGTGTCTGTCTGTGTGTCTGTCTGTATGTCAATTGCCTGCAGGTCACAATTTCAAACCAATCTTCACGAAACTTCACAAAATGGTAGGGTTAGTCATAAGCAAGAAAACTATTGATTTTGAGGTCAAAAGGTCAATAACTTTCTCAAATCAAAAATTTTCATCCGATTGACTTGAAGTTGGAAGAGGATTTGTGTATCAGGCCACTGAATTCAACCACCAATTATTTTTGAGATCAACAACTTAGGTGACATTTCTAAAATCCTCAATTTTCATCCAATTGACTCTAAAATCCTCAATTCTCAGGTCACTGACACTCCAGAGAGTAGACACACTTGGTGAGAGCTTTGTGGAATGATCTGAGGTTGTCTTCAGTTGGATTTGCCTTCCAGGAGGAGAATTCAAGTTGTTTTAAAGCAACTGCCTCAATACAGGATTCAGAGTACCAAGAGCGGGAGGATGGGTAAGACAATTGAAGACGGCATTGGATTCATCTGTGCATAGGAGAGAGCAGGTTTCTGTGGGAGAATTCCCAGGCTGAATTAATATCAGTGGCAGTGGTTATAGGAGACCAGTCCTGATGTATAAAAACAAAACAAAACAAAAAAAACTTGTTTTTAACAGCGAATAGGCGAAGAGTGAATATAGAAACAGGTCACATGTTCTGAACCGCGAATATGTGGAACCCACGAATGTTGAGGTCTGACTGTAATTTCTAGAAATCCTCAATTTTCATCCGATTGATGAAACAGAACAGGGTTTGGATATTTGGTCTTTGAATTCAACCGCCAATTATTTTTATGGTCAAATTTGTTTAAAGGATCTCGCAAGTATCATGCTCTGCATGACATATTTCTTGTTTATTTGTTTGTTTGTATACAATAATCTAGACTAATGACATAGGGTAGCAGACTCACAGACTGACAGAAGATCAGAGGGGAACAGGGAGACAAAGACATCAGATGTGAGTGTCACAAAGGAAAGGGGGGGATGAGGGAAAGAGGTCAATGAAAGTAGAAGAAAGCAGGGGTGGGTACATCATGACATGACATGGGGTCGTGAGGCATTTATTTATTTATTTATTTATGCTCAGACGCATTGAGCTTAAGGTCTACCCTATGGCCTATGATGTATTGTGATCTCTACTGTTCTTCCTTTAAGGAATCTCAAGCACATCATTTTTACAGCACATTGCATAAATTATATGATTTCAGGAGACATTTGTGGTCGTTACATTTCCAAATTCACTGCCGGTGTCAATCCGGTGAAACTAATGTTTTATTACAGAATTGGATTCACGTGAAATCTCCTCAAATATCAAGATTCTTTGAGCATTCTTGAGACCTGTCCAGAACAAAATTAATGGCAGCAAGGATTTATTGGGCTGTGTCACATCAATCCACCATTTTGTTTGTAAAGTGCAATCTGGGAAACTTCTGCGGAAAGAAGACATGATACTTGGTATTCCACGAACATCTGTGACCTTCTGTGCAGAAAAAGCAAAGCAGCTTCTCTGAATGTAATTTTTCATGTTGTCCTGCTGTGTGTTATGCACATACTATAAGCAGCTTCTTTAATCCATTAATTTCCTGTCAGTAGGTGGTTTGGCGTCATCAAGCGTATTATTTATCAGGCACGGTTTCTACCATTATTTATATATATATATATATATATATATATATATATATATATATATATATAAATATATTGAGCAAACCTTTTACATAAAGGTAATCTGTACTTCTTTTACTGGAAAGAATATTATATTATTTATCTATTAATACAGGATCTAGGCTAATTGAAGAGCAAGGTGACAGAGGGTGAAAAGGCAAAGAAATGACATTGGGTTGGGAAGGTGGGGGCGTTGAAGGATGCAACTAGCAAGGGAACTAATGACCTGGAAAAGACAGAGATGAAACACCACAACCAAATTGTCAATAATAGACAGTCACGTGAAAAAGTAAGTACACCCCATGTAAAGTTTTGACTTTTTCAACATATTTCAACCATATTGAAAGATAAAGGTGATATAATATAACAAATATCATGAAACATTTACATTTTGTAGTCCATTGTATAATTTAAATAAACATAAATGCAAATTTCGCATGTGGAAAAAGTAAGTACACCCTTGGCTCTAATAGGTGGTGTTGCCCCCTTTGGCAGAAACAACCTGAAGTAGGCGTTTCTTATACAGTCACGTGAAAAAGTAAGGACACCCCATGTAAACTTTTGACTTTTTCAACATATTTCAACATACAGCTATTTGATCTTCATTTCAACAATATTGATAGATAAAGGTGATAAAAAATAATATAACAAATATCATGAAACATTTACATTTTGTAGTCCATTGTATAATTTAAGTAAACATAAATGCAAATTTTGCATGTGGAAAAGTAAGTACACCCCTACATTTATCACGACTTCAAATACCTAAAATTAGAATCAGGTGCACCAGCTCAGGTGCAAATTATTAGAACATCGTCAGAGAGGATCTTGAAGGAACCTGTCTTATTTCAACCTCAAAGACATTTAGTTTGGCTTGGCTTTGTTGTTGAAGTGTGCGGCGTCACCATGCCTAGATCAAAAGAGCTCTCTGAGGCCTTCAGAAAGAAGGTTATAGATGCCTACGAGTTTGGGAAGGGATTTAAAAAGATCTCCAAACAATTTGAAATCAATCATTCGACTGTCCGGAAGATCATCTACAAGTGGAGAAGATTCCAAACAACTGCCAACTTGTTCAGGCCAGGCCGCCCCAGCAAGTTCAGCCCGAGAGCAGACCGCACGATGCTGAAAGAAGTCTCGAAGAACCCCAGAATGTCATCACGGGACCTACAGGTAGCTCTTGCCACTGTTGATGTCAAAGTGCATGAGTCTACCATTAGAAAGAGGCTGCACAAATTTGATCTACATGGGAGGTGTGCCAGGAGGAAACCTTTGCTGTCCAGAAAGAACATCAGGGCAAGACTATAGTTTGCCAATGAACACCTCGGCAAAGACCAGTACTTCAGGAACAATGTGCTCTGGACAGATGAGTCAAAGGTAGAGCTATTTGGCCACAGTACCAGAAGACATGTTTGGCGAAAACCAAAGACAGCATTTGACCACAAGAACCTGATACCAACTGTAAAGCATGGTGGTGGAAATATTATGGTTTGGGGCAGCTTTGCTGCATCAGGGCCTGGGCAGCTCACCATCATAGAATCCACTATGAATTCTTCATTGTACCAGAGGGTGCTTGAGGATAATGTGAGGCCATTTGTCGGAAAGTTGAAGCTCAACCGAAGGTGGACCATGCAACATGACAATGACCCTAAACATACCAGTAAATCCACCAAGGAACGGCTGAAAAGAAAGAAATGGAGGGTTCTGGAATGGCCAAGTCAAAGCCCGGATCTAAATCCCATCGAGATGTTGTGCGGGGGATTTGAAACGAGCTGTGCATGCAAGAAACCCCTCAAGCATCGCACAGCTGAAAGAATTCTGCATGGAGGAGTGGGCAAAAATTTCTCCCAGTCAATGTCAGAGACTGGTAGACAGTTTTAAGAAACGCCGACCTGAGGGTGTTTCTGCCAAAGGGGGCAATACCACCTATTAGAGCCAAGGGTGTACTTACTTTTTCCTTTAGCGAAATTTGCATTTATGTTTATTTAAATTATACAATGGATGACAAAATGTAAATGTTTCATGATATTTGTTATATTATATCACCTTTATCTATCAATATTGTTGAAATGAAGATCAAATAGCTGTATGTTGAAATATGTTGAAAAAGTCAAAACTTTACATGGGGTGTACTTACTTTTTCACGTGACTGTATATATAATAATACACCACAACTCACGTTGCTTACCGAAACCAAAAAGCACCTGGACACCACGTGTTGACAATCCCTATCTACACATCTATATTGGAACAAGGGATTGAAAATGCGGCATAAAAATATCATTCTTCCAGACATAAGGACAATCTTACAAAGGAGGAGCGAGGAGCACTCCAAGATCTCCAACGTGATAAAGACTTAAGTCATTAAGCCAGCAGATAAAGGTTCTGCCGTTGTCGTTATGTCGACTACCGACTACATTGCAGAAGGTAATCGCCAACTACATAGTGATACCTACAAAGAGCTCCCAACAGACCCCACCCTTCCACATCTCAAAGAGGTTAAAAAGGTAGTAGATTCTATTCAGGTAGATGAAGCCATCAAATCTCGCTTGGTTCCTAAAGACCCTTGTTGTCCTTATCTTTATTTTCTTCCTAAAATACACAAGGTAAACAATCCAGGTAGGCCAATTGTATCTGGCTGCGCATGTCCAACTATTCTGATATCAAAATTTGTTGACTGTTATTTACATCCTCTCGTAATGGATCTCCCCTAGTACCTTAAGCACACATCCAGTTTTCTGACCCACATCCAAGGATTGAGGAACATACTCACCTTTTAACCCCCAAATAATTTTAGTCACAGCAGACGTTACATCCCTCTACACTAATATTCCACATTCAGAAGGCCTGTCTGCATACCGCAAAACACTGGATACATGACAAGTCCCAACCCCACCTACCCAAGACCTTACCGACGCTGAAATTGAATAATTTCCAGTTCAACGGACGACATTACATTCAAACTAAGGGTACCGCTATGGGTACCCCTGTTGCACCATCGTATGCCAGCATCTTTATGGGAATGATAGAGGCCAAGATCTGTGCACAACCTCATCACGGCATCTTGGAAAAATCCTGGGTACGTTATATTGATGACATCCACTTTATCTGGTCAAAATCCCCCCGTAGTCTCACAATTCCAAAATGAATTAAATTTGATTCATCCAACCATCAAGTTTGCATTCGACAGCTCACAGTTCAAAGTTCACTTTGTCGACACATCACTCACGCTTCAAAATAACAGACTCGAAACAGAACTATACACCAAAACAACAGACACTCACTCTTACCTTCTCCCTTCTTCATCTCATCCTAAACATACAATTGCAAGCATACCATACAGTCAAGCACTCAGAGTAAGATGCATCTGCTCAACAAAAAAGGCAGAAGAAACTTCTCTCTCCCAATTAGAAACACACTTCATTGCAAGAAACTATGACCCTCACTCTGTGAAAGAAGCAATAAACCGAGGAAAACGCATACCAAGAGCAGACCTTCTGACTTACAAACCCAAACCTGCAACTAACCGTGTCCCACTGGTAACCACCTACTCTCCTACCTCATCCCAATTGCCAAGTATTCTGAATAAGGCCCTTCCTCTCCTCCATCAATCAGAAACACTCGGCACCACATTTCCTCAACCTCCACGAACATCCTTTCGACGTGGTCGGACACTCAGGGACCTTTTGGTAAAAGCAAAGCACCCACAGCCCCACAACAAAGAAACTAGCATCCCTGGCTTCTACGAATGCACAGCAAACAAATGTATTATTTATTCACAAGCATTTACTAGAAGGAATCAAATTTTGTAGTTCTAGCACTGGACAAAAATTCCCCATCACCTCCTATATGAATTGTAAATCTACATGGGTCATATACCTAATCACTTGCCAAAAGTGCACCAAACAATATGTTGGAAAAACTGAGAACACACTCTTTAATAGCACACGGTCAGATATCAGCAACTTTCACACCAATCAGGGCAAATCTCTGCCTTACACGACACATTTTAATAAACCAGATCACTCAATAGACGACATTCAAATCTCTGCCTTACACTGTACATTTAAATCAACCAGATCACTCAAGAGACGACATTCAAATCTCTGCCTTACACTGTACATTTTAATCAACCAGATCACTCAATAGACGACATTCAAATCTCTACCTTACACTGTACATTTTAATAAACCAGATCACTCAATAGACGATATTTAAATCTCTGCCTTACACTGTACATTTTAATCAACCAGATCACTCAATAGACGAAATTCAAATCTCTGCCTTACACTGTACATTTTAATCAACCAGATCACTCAATCGACGATATTCAAATCTCTGCCTTACACTATACATTTTAATCAACCAGATCACTCAATCGACGATATTCAAATCTCTGCCTTCCACTATACATTTTAATAAACCAGATCACTCAATATACGATATTCAAATCTCTGCTTTACACTGTACATTTTAATCAACCAGATCACTCAATATACGATATTCAAATCTCTGCCTTACACTGTACATTTTAATCAACCAGATCATTCAATAGACGACATTCAAATCTCTGCCTTCCACTATACATTTTAATAAACCAGATCACTCAATATACGATATTCAAATCTCTGCCTTACACTGTACATTTTAATCAACCAGATCACTCAATCGACGATATTCAAATCTCTGCCTTACACTATACATTTTAATCAACCAGATCACTCAATCGACGATATTCAAATCTCTGCCTTCCACTATACATTTTAATAAACCAGATCACTCAATATACGATATTCAAATCTCTGCTTTACACTGTACATTTTAATCAACCAGATCACTCAATATACGATATTCAAATCTCTGCCTTACACTGTACATTTTAATAAACCAGATCACTCAATAGACGACATTCAAATCTCTGCCTTACACTGCACATTTTAATAAACCAGATCACTCAATATACGATATTCAAATCTCTGCCTTACACTATACATTTTAATCAACCAGATCACTCAATAGACGATATTCAAATGTCTGCCTTACACTATACATTTTAATAAACCAGATCACTCAATAGACGATATTCAAATCTCTGCCTTACACTATACATTTTAATCAACCAGATCACTCAATGGACAATATTCAAATCTCTGCCTTACACTGTACATTTTAATCAACCAGATCACTCAATAGACGACATTCAAATCTCTGCCTTACACTGTACATTTTAATAAACCAGATCACTCAAAAGACGACATTCAAATCTCTGCCTTACACTGTACATTTTAATAAACCAGATTACTCAATATACGATATTCAAATCTCTGCCTTACACTGTACATTTTAATCAACCAGATCACTCAATAGACGACATTCAAATCTCTGCCTTACACTGTACATTTTAATAAACCAGATCACTCAATATACGATATTCAAATCTCTGCCTTACACTGTACATTTTAATAAACCAGATCACTCAACAGACGACATTCAAATATCTGCCTTACACTGTACATTTTAATAAACCAGATCACTCAATATACGATATTCAAATCTCTGCCTTACACTGTACATTTTAATAAACCAGATCACTCAACAGACGACATTCAAATATCTGCCTTACATTACATTTTAATCAACCAGATCACTCAAAAGATTATATTCAAATCTCTGCCATCGATTCAATTGCAAATCGATCACACACCACAATTCTGAGACATGAGTCTTTTTGGATACACAAACTTCGGACAAGGTTCCCTCATGGCATGCATTTTGACGATTAACGGATGTTCCAACTCATTTATTCCACCTCAACTCATTCACCATACCTCAATTCACTTCATTTTTTTCATAAAACATACCTTCAACCTTCACATACAGACTTGGCATTTAATATGGAATATTTTTTTTGTGGGGGTGAACTTACTTTTCAAGATGACTTAGAACCAAAAGTTCATTGGAATTATGTTGAAATTATTCTAGATTTTGTTAATGTGACCTTTAAAAGAAACAAAAACCACATTTGACATTTTGAAGCAAATAAATTGATCCTTGAAAGTGATGTAAACTGATATCGAACTCAATTCACGGACAGTACTGTGTTAAACTTCTGTACGTTTTCCAGAAGTATCTCTTTATTTTGCACATTAGCCAAAAAAAATTTCAACAGAAACAAAAGCTAAATTATGACTGGGATTACGGAGAGTAAAATTACAGTTCAGTACTTCGTGTAACCCCCACGAGCATTCAGGAGAGCACGTACACGTCGAGGCATGCTGTTCACGAGCTTTGCCAAGGTTTGGACAGGAATCGCTTGCCATGCAGTGACAATAGTCTGCTGCAATTCACGCATAGAAGTAGGCTGCTGGTGCAAGTTGTCGATTTGACACGTTAATTCTGCCCACAAGTTCTCTATCGGATTCATATCCAGGGACATATCAGGCCACTCCATATGCTCTACACCACGGTCAGCAAGAAAGTGTTGGATCATGCGAGCACGATGAGGCCGTGCATTGTCATCTTGGAAGACAAAGTTTCCTCGAAAGGCTGCACGAGCAAATGGAAGCAATGTTTCTTCCAGAATGACCCTGTACTTGAACAGGTTCAGGTTTCCATTCAGAACAACCAGGTCAGTTTTGCCCCCTGCATGAAAAGCAGCCCAAACGGTCACCCCACCACCTCCAGCTTGGACTCTTGGCACTATACAATCTTCGTTGTGGGCTTCATGCACTTGTCTGCGCACTCGGACGCGGCCATCTTGACGATAGACCAGATATCTAGACTCGTCACTGAAGGTCACGTGATTCCAGTGTCGAGGCTGCCATTGACGGTGCTCTCTGGCCCACTGCAATCGGCGCTGGCTGTGTTGTCTGGTCAGGCGTGGCTTTCTCAGGGGACGCCTGGCACGATAGCCTGCTTGAACCAGTCGTTGGTTGACTAGCCTTCTGGATACAGGTACATTTGTCAATTGCTGCCACTCAGCCCTAAGCCGATTAGCTGACTTGGTACGGCCATTGCAGACTAACCGGTGCAGCTGGCAATCATCTCTCCTTGTGGTTCTGCGTGGATGTCCTGGCCTCGGTATTGGAGTAGGGACACCCCTCTGAGCATTTCGTTTCAGGTTCTTTGACACCTGACCTTGAGTGATGCCATACTGCCGAGCAATAGCACGCTGTTTCATGCCAGAATTTCGTAAAGCCACCACTCCATGACAAACAGCATTGTCGAGTTGACGGACCATCTCCAGAGGAAGCGGCAATAACTTTTGTAGACGTGCAGCAGTTGTTTTCCACTAATACAGAACGCAACAACCCTTATATACCCGATTGTGAAGCCAATCGTCAAATGTACCTGTCCTTACATTTTGTCACGCCACCTGTGATATAATCCTGTTATTGACTTTTTGCTGCGAAAGACAATCAGTGACATGGTTCTTTCAACAAAGACATCACCGAAGCGTAAAAGAAACTCACCAGATTGATATACTGAGTTCAGAAAGTAAACCCAAGTCAAGAAAAAAAATATATTCCATATTAAATGCCAAGTCTGTATGTCATTAACAAAATTAGGCAGTGCATGTATATGAATATAAACAGTATATGAATATGTGCATGTATGTATATATATATATATATATATATATATATATATATATATATATATATATATATATATATATATATATGAATATGAATGATCGTTTTAAGGCCATTTTCCCCGCTTGAGCGGGGGTTGGCCTTGCGGGCTCCATGACAATCATGGTTCCCTGTTTGAGGCAATGTTTTTATGGCCGGATGCCCTTCCTGACAACAACCCTTAGTCGCCTCTTACGATGCGCAGGGATACGGTGTACCTATTCTAAACCGGGGTACACACCGGGATCATTCATCCCAGCAAGCTGGTGCTCAATTTGCCGACCTCGGAAGGATGACAGGCTGAGTCAACCCCCCTGGTGTTAATTCAGCGATCGACCGGGATTCGAACCCAGGATCCTAGGATCCCAAGCCGGCACCCTAACCGCTAAGCCAACACCAGGCTGTGTGTGTGTGTGTGTGTGTGTGTGTGTGTGTGTGTGTGTGTGTGTGTGTGTGTGTGTGTGTGTGTGTGTGTGTGTGTATGTGTGTGTGTGTATGTGTGTATATATATATATATATATATATATATATATATATATATGTATATATATATATATATATATATATATATATATATATATATATATATATATATATAGGGGGCTGCAAAAGTAGGTATACAGTAATGAAAAACAAAACGTGCGCACAAAACGTATTTTATTGATTATACAAGCATATCAATAATAACATATCAATAATAAACATATCAATAATAAACATATTAATCCCTCAAATGTTCAAACTGTTTGCCCCCGGCATTCACACACTCCACCAGTCGAGTGTGGACACCCATGCACACTCTGGCACAAAGGTCTTTATCAGCATCAATTTCCTGGCAAGCCTCCCGTATGAACTGAATCATGGCATCAACAGAACGTGGCTTGCGTGCGAAAACCCTGTCTTTTACACATCCCCAGAAAAAGAAGTCCATAGGGGTGAGATCCGGCGAACGTGGTGGCCAGTCAACGGCTCCCCGACGTCCAATCCACCTGTTGGGAAATTCTTTGTCAAGTATATATTGTTGCATTATATATATATTGTTGCAGTTTTAGAACCCACGCTCTTGTAAATATCCCATTATTAAAAGGTTAAAGGTAGCACCCCTAGTTAGGCCACAAGCGACACGTAGGCCACCATAGGACTTCAGTTATTTCATTAGTATGTGTTTTCGATAAGGCCGTGTTTCCAATAGTTGAATCTGCGTTGTGTCGATCAAATAAGAGTAGGTCCCCATTCCGTCCATTTTTGCAACCTCCCTCTCCAAGCGACGCCATTACGCGCCTATGTTAGCAGCGTTCGTTGCCTTAGCGCTCGCGCAACGCCGCCATAAGCCATGCGGTTAGGCCCGAGAAAAGGGGCGGAACGGCAAGAAGGTGTGGCCACGTCATCCAGCCGTCAAAGGCGTGGCCGGTAAGCCCTCACCAGCCAACCAGGGCTGAAGGAACATCGCTGGCAGGCATGGCTTTTTGGCTCGCGGAGTGATCGCTGGTCGCTTGATATAAGCGCGAACGCAAATCCCTTTCACGAACTCAGATGGGAGAGAGCGCATTTCAAAGAACTTGGAGGACTTGTCGGAGGCGCGCTTGTTGGAGAGATACGGCAGCGCTTGTTAAGGACTCACTCGCTGGCGCTGATTAAGAGGACTTTGGAGAGGGGGCGTTTAGCAAATATTACGTACGCAGGACACCAGCTCCCCCCCACCCCCCCTATATAAAACTGTCCGGACGCGTTCCAATATACGCGGAGCTGCCTGCCGGGTTTCGCCCGCTGGACCGGAGCCTGAACTGGAGCCGACCGGAGCCTGGACCCCATCGTCCGGACCTTCTACCTGACCATCCACCAGCTACAATCCCTGTGTGTGTGTATGTTTGTCTGGGGTATTAGAATAAGACTGTTTTAAGACTGCCCTGTGTTCTGCTTCTTCCTCTTCCTCTCTTGTACATCCCTTTCGTTTCCTCTTCTTTCTGTATATTTGTTAATAAACCCATCTCTGTTCTTCCTACACTCTGGTTTCCTCTTGTCCGATCGCATCCGTCCTTTCTATCATTGGGTAAACGTGGCACGATTGAAACCGCTTAGAATCGGGTTAGTCACATTGTTAACGGCCCGGATCGCGGCTCGCTATCCGCTCGGCGTTTCCACCAATAGCCGTGGTTCGGGCGGGAGTTATTTCCCTGCTTTAGGGTCGGGTTAGTAATTAGGTATTTGGGACTAAATTGACCAATCACCCTACCTAATACCGACCGGAAGGAGCGTATAACTTCCAGGACTCGGGTCGGCCAGCTAAAAGGACAAGGGGATTAACCCCCCCCCCCCCCCCTTGATAATGGGAGCGCCGACCCCCGAGATACGTAACAATATATATATATATATATATATATATATATATATATTGTTGCGGATTTGAGAATCCTGTGTTTTTTTTGTTGTAAATATCACCCTGAGTAGTGTTATGATTCCTTGTAAATACCTCCGTTTTGTGTGTAAAGGTCAAAGGTCGTCCTCTTAGTTACTCCATCGCAAGCACGTAGGCCACCATATACCCTTCTAAATAGTTATTTCCTTATTATGTGTATTCGTTTAAGGCTGTGTTTCCCATTAGTTGACACTGCATTGCACCGAATTGAAATAAGATAGATTCCCTTCCATTCCCAAAACCTCCATTGCCAACTGCATTACCAACTGCATTTGCCGCCATTCACCATGTGCTCCAACTCGGAGAAGAAAGGCGTGGCCCGCACCTCATCATCAGAGGGTGGAGCCAGGAAAGCCCTTGCCGACCAACCAAGGATGAGTGGGTATGGCTCAAGAGGGTGGGGTTATAAAACCCATTGCATCAGCCCCCACGGAGAGATGATTGAGGGAGAGAGAAGTGCGTAGAGTCCACCGGAGGTTGAGTTCAGAGCTCAGTTGAGTACAGCAGTCCACCGGGAGTGAAGTTGAGTTCCCCTAAAAGCAGTCCACAGAGAGAAGTGCGTAAGAGTCCACCGAGAGTGGAGTTGAGCCCAGTGGAGGAAGAGCAGTCCACCGAGAGTGGAGTTGAGCCCAGTGGAGGAGGAGCAGCGAAGTTGCTGTTGAGTCCAGTGGAGGAGGAGCAGCAGCGTTGAGTGAACAAACCGCAGCTTTGGGACCACCGCAAGTGAGACCTCCGTAGTCCAGCCCCCCCTGTGACACGCAGCTTCGACCCGCTGCTACGCCGGAACCGATTGCTGTGGAGAGTCGGCGGCTGCTCGCTCCCGGCCCGGCCGTTCTGTAGTCCCACCCGAACCTTCCTCTCCTTCCAGCCATTCGTGCCATTCATCCCTATCATCATCCCCCGTGTAAGTCTGATTGTCGTCCGTCTTTTATGTTGTCCTGGGGTTTAAATAAGACTGCATAGGTAAGCTAGTGTTGCACTGTGTCCTTCTGGTCCTTCCATCCTTCTGTAAATTATTTTCGTATCTTTCCTTCTCCTTGGTTCCTTTGATTGTGTAAATAGTAGTAATAAATTATATTTGTTCTTCCTACCTTGCCTTTCTTTCCTTTACATCCGTTCATCCTTGTCTTTTCCCAATTGAATACGTGTGGCGCGATTTGGCCAACGTTCAAGAATCGGGTCTAGTACTTGCTAATGGTTCGTGCCGCGGCTGCTAATCCGCTCGGCAATTAACATCTTGTCCGCGGTCGCGAACGGGGTTGCTCACCTGCCTCTCCGGAGGGAGCCGAGCAACTTCAGGACTCACGTCGGTCAGTCATAAACAAGGGGATTAATCCCCCCTTCTTAAGGGGAAAAAGGCCGACGTAGAGATCCGTAACAATATATATATATATATATAAATATATATATATATATATATATATATATATATATATATATATATATATATAGATATATATATATATATATATATATATATATACATACATATATACATACATACATATATACATATATTAGTGGGGCAACTTAGCATAACAATTGTGCATTTTGTGAGGAAAGCACCAAATTTGGCACACTAGTAGACTATCATATTATGAAAAGATCTGGATATTGGGCCATCTCAGATTCAGAGATTTGATTTTTGCAAGATTTCGATTCGATTGGGATCGAAGAGAACACCTTCTTCGTCTTCTGTACAGTGAAGTTGCCAGCCCTGAATTCTCTCGCTACATCTGGGTGCTTCATTGGGAGTGCAACCATGTCCCTCAGGTGAACAGGGACCCACCTGGCAGTGTGTGTGTGGTCTAAGGCATGGAACCATGGGACCAGTTCCGTCAGGGCATCAAGGTACATCGTGAATGAAGCCTGCCGCAGAGAACGCACGTAGACCAGTACCAACATCTCTAGTTCCAGCACAGTTGCCCAGTACTGAAAGTTGGGAATGTCTTCTCCTCTCTGGTGACACAGGTCTTCGAACTCAAGCAGGTCTTCTGCATCATTAGCATATGTCATACAGTGGCGTTCATACGCACGGTGTTGCAGAATGTGCAGTGCCGCTGCAGTGATTTGATGAGCTCTTCTTGTGCGGGTGACGTGGGCAGCTCGCAGGAAGGAGTCGGCCGTCCCTGGCGTTGCAATCTCAGCTTGCAAATCTGCAAAATCTGCAAATCTTGCAAAAATCAAATCTCTGAATCTGAGATGGCCCAATATCCAGATCTTTTCATAATATGATAGTCTACTCGTGTGCCAAATTTGGTGCTTTCCTCACAAAATGCACAATTGTTATGCGATATTTAGCTTAGCTGCCGGACTATATACATATATATATACATATATACATACATACATACATATATATACATATATATATATATATATATATATATATATATATATATATATATATATATATATATATATACATACATATATATGTATGGGTGTACTGCATCAACTGTAAGCTCACTCTCGTTGAACTTGAGGAAGGTGAGCAGCCGTTCACAATATCTGTCCTTTTTGTATGTATTTTGTTTTTGTATCAACATCATACCAATACCTTATATGTATGCCTACTGTTCTTGAAGACTGCGAATAAGGCAGATTTGACCAAAAGCTTGTTGAAAATAAAAGATCATCCTGAAGCTACATCCGTAACTTATTTAATTTCTTTTGATTATATATTTCATGCAAATGAGGCACCCTACTCATATTGCGGAGTTTTTGCTATTTCTCACACACATATATGTGTGTGTGTGTGTGTGTGTGTGTGTGTGTGTGTGTGTGTGTGTGTGTGTGTGTGTGTGTGTGTGTGTGTGTGTGTGTGTGTGTGTGTGTATATATATATATATGTATATATATATATATATATATACTTGGGGCCGACTCAGAAGAAGACCTTTGTTGGTCGAAAGCTTGTCGACAATTAAAGATCGACGTCCTGAAGCTACGTCCGCGTCTTATTTAATCTAACGATTATTTATTCAATGCAAATGAGACGCCCTGCTCGTACTGTGGAGTTTCTACTATTTCTTACAGTTATATATATATATATATATATATATATATATATATATATATATATATATAGTAACGAATTTGAGAAGTGAAACGGATTTGAGAAGTGTAACAATTTTGAGAAAGTGTAACGAATGTGAAAAGTATGGTTTTGTTGTGTATAACTGACCGTCGTAATGTAAAGAATGGTCGCAGCTCGTCCTCTTCGTTAATTCCATAAACCTACACACAGGACACGATATATCCTTTTAAATAGTTTGTCCCTTATTCTCTGTGTAGGCTAAGGATGTGTTTCCCACTAGTTTGACTCTTCATTGCACCGAATTAAATAAGAGTAGGCCCTCTGACGCCCCATGGCAGCTTCCAAGTGCCAGGTTCGCCACTTTGCTGCAAGTTCCTCTTTAGGCACTTTGCTGCATTTCCATCTGCCGTCCACTGTGCTGCATTTGACTCCATTACGCACGAGGTAACGCCGAAGAAGAAAGGCGTGTCTCCACCTCGTCATAGAGGGGAGGAGTAAGTCAGCCCTGCTCATCCAACCCAGAACGAGGGGTTTGGCTTGAGAGGGCGGAGAGAGAACGTTTGGGGAAGGTTCGAAAAGGGTGAAGGGCGGAGCCTATATAACCTGCCGCGGGACGCTCCCCAAGGAGATCTGAGATGAGCTTTGACGGAGATGGGTCCAGGAGATGCGCTGGAGACGAGCAGGTGTGACCGTGCCGCCGTGAGACGTGCCGCGCTGCAGGAAAAGCGAACCGGAGCAACGCAAGGAGCGCACGAGGCAGCAGTACAGAGAAAGGAACTTCGCCCGCGCAGTTTGGGACCAAAGCTCGGCTTCTTGACGGCGGTGCCTTCTGGCCCGACCGTGCCCAGTACCCGCTGAACCTTCCTTGCCTCTAAAAAGCCACCCATCTCCAAGCCATTCATTCCTGCCTGCATTTCCCCGTGTAAGTGTGATCGTCCGTCTGTCTTCAACGTTGTCTTGGGGTTTATTAATTAAGCTTGTATAGGTAAGCTAAAGATTTCACTGTGTGCCTGCTCCTTCCATTTTCTGTATATAACCAACTGCTCTCTTTGCTTTGGCTTATGAAAATAATTAATAAAACCTGTTATTCCTCCGTACGTCTTCTTCTTCTTCCTCTTTGCATTCGGTCGCTTTAGAGTTTTCCACATTGAATAGCTGTGGCGCGATACGGCCAACGTCTGGGTGAATCGGGTGAGTCGGGAAAAACTGTTAGGTCGCGGGGCCTCCGCTCGGCAAATATAACATCCTTAACCGCGAACCGTAACAATTGGTGTCAGAAGTGTCGGATTCGGACCTGAAGCGTTTAACGCGCTCAAAACAGAAATTGCTTTTGTTTTACAAAACCCGAATTTTGAAATCGCACCATGGCTGGTCAAGGCGACGGGATGCCGGTGGGAGAGATAGATGGGGTAGAATCGACCCAGGACCTCGGGGAAATGTATATGGAGGATGTGGTTGAGGGGGTATCAGGCGCACAAAATGGCGTCCTCGCGCACGTGGTTGTAGCGGCACCAAATTTTGCCACGCCCGTGACCGAAGCAGCACCAAATTGCGCTGCGCACGTGGTCGCGGCAGCCGAGCCAGAAATGCCAGAGTACATGCGAGTCTTTATGATTCAAATGATGGCAAAAATGGATGCCCAAAATGATAAGTCCACCCGAGAGCAAAGAGAAATGGGTGAGCGATTGGAGGGCCAAATGGGACAAATGGGGAACCGGATGGATGCTCAGAGTGAGCGATTGGAGGGCCAAATAGGAGACCAAATTGGAGGTTTGAAAAACAGTATGGGGGGCAAAATGGGAGAAATGGGGGGCAAAATGGGAGAAATGGGGGAACGGCTAGAAGCTAAATTTGAGGGGTTAGACAACGGAATAAAAGAGGTAAAGAATGGGTTAACGGGGGTGGAAAATAGAATGGCTGCCCAGGAGAATCAGTTAGAGGGGGTGAAAAATGAGTTAAGGGGGTTAGAAAATAGGATGGAAGACAAATTGCGGGCAATAGGGGAGCAATCCGCCTGGGAAATCGAACAGATGGGGAACCAGATGAAGGAGGTAAAGGAAAAATTAGAGGAGGTGGAAGAAGGGGTGAGTGAAATTAAGAAAAGACGGAGGGAAACTAAAAAGGAGATAAAGGAGGAAGTGATGGAGTATGTGCAAGGTCTGTGTTCAAATCATGATTATGTGCTCACTAACCAAATAAAGAGTTTGCAGGTGGCAGAAGAGGTGCGACGACGAGGTACCGAGGTGAGTGGCGATATATTCGGAAATGCATATGATGTGAGGAAAGCTTCAGTCGGCTTGGGGGTTGATTTGGATCCGGGTGTTCATGAGAGGCCGTTGGTGAAGTGTGCGACAGGTCTGGTGTGCGAAAGAGGAGGTGTGTGAGAATGTCCGACTCTGGGGTGTGTGAGGAAAAAGTGCGCGCCGAGGAGAGAGTGTGCCGTCGAGAGTGAGTTGGTTGTTGCGCGTGTGCGAGGGGGCACATGGAAGCGCGTAGTGAGGAGTGTTACAGAGGATGTAACAAGAAAGTGTACACCTGTGGTGAGTGTTACGGAGGAAGTAACGGGAGAGTGTGCGCAGAGGATGCGCGAGAAAGGTGTGTAACGGACGGGTGCATGGGGAAAGAGTGCGCTGTCAAGAGTAAGGGAGGATGCACGCCTGTGGTGAGTGTTACGGAGGAAGTAACGGGAGAGTGTGCGCAAGAGTGTGCGCGAGAAAGGTGTGTAATGGACAGGTGCATGAGGAAAGAGTGCGCTGTCGAGAGTAAGGGTGAGTGCGCTGTCAAGAGTGGTGGTGAAAGTAGTGAGAGTGACACGGAGCGTGAGTTGGTTGTGACAGGTGAGAGAGGATGTACACCTGGAATGGAAGGATGCACACCTGGAAGGGTAGAGCGTGTGTGGGAATGCACACTGGAATTGGTCGTGAGGCACGTGGTTGGGTGTGCGAGTGAGAGCACACCTGTGATTGTCACAGAGGAGGTGACCGAGAAGGGGGCGCGAAGAGGTGTGTTGGTGAGGTGTGCGAACGACGAATGTGTGCCAAGGTGTTCAGTGGTCAGGTGTGTGACCAAGTCTGTGAGCGGAATGAGTGTACCTGGGTGTGTAAGAGAAGGTGCAATGACGAGGAGCATGGAAGCAGCTGGATGTATGAGCAAGCAACGGGCTGCGGGGTGTAAGCATGCAGGTGAGGCATCGACGGTAACCGGGTTAGCGGTTAGAACGACATTTAGCCGAATCGGGCCCTCGATGCGCGTCTGGCAGCTTCGCGTGCCGCGAGGACCAGCGGGGATACGAACCACGGCGGTTTCGAAAGAACCGCCGTACGCGATCCACGCTGGGCATCGCTATGAACGGCCGCGTCCGTGCTCCACTAGGCGGAGCGGGCAGCCCGATAGGAAGGGTCGTCATGGCGACCCATTTTTGTTGAGACGTTCCGACAGGTCGAGATCGGGCCATTGGACGGCTCTGTGCTGAGATGGTGCATGGGATCTTGGCCCGGGTAAGCGTCCTTCCCTGCACCGAATGCGGGACGTATCCAGCCGCCGGCACCAAACAACCCGCATTCATTGCTCGGCTTTACGAAGCCGGGCTGTGGAAGTGAATTGGCGCACCGAGAGGCACTAGTGAGTGGACTGTGATGATGGTAATAGTGATAGTGATTTGATACGAAATTTAGAATAGTGGGTAGAATTGGCAGTAATTGGAAAATTTTTGATTTGTGGAAATTGGACGAGCAAGATTTATAGTAAGACATGCCCCATGTGATGGGATGGCCAATCCACCATCCCTCACAGAGGGGGCAAAGGAGCACTAGTTTTATGGGGTTTGGCAGTGAAAACTAGCCCGGGAGGGTTAGGATATATTGTGTGTAGGGATCTAGAAAAGAACGACCTTAGGTGACGTTAAGATTAGGGAGTGACAATGATACCTGTAGTGGGGACGCAGGTAGATTAGTGTGGATGATAATGACGTGGTATGTGCTTAGTTTAAAGGGAAGACGGGGAGCACTAAGTTAGCAGGGCAACAGGTAGTTCAGATGATGCCGTGTGTTTGAGGATTGGAAGTGTATTGTGAAAAGTGTGTAAGGAACAGGTGTGATTGCACAGGTGTGCAACTGAACAGGTGGATGGAGCAGTGTATGAGTGAGAGGGATAGTGATAGTGATGAATGTGGTATTGACCGAATGGTCCAGGAAGGAAGGAGGGTGCAGGTGGCACCAGGTATGATTGCACAGGTGTGCACCAACAGGTGTATGGATTAAATGGTAGTGTGGAATATATGGAGTATTGGAATGGATGGTCGTGGAGTGAGTATGATGGAAACTGTGGAGTGGAGTGGATGGTGCGGAGGTGTGAATAGGGGAAGAGTGGACCCCCATCACGAATACCCGGGGCGGGTAGTGTAAGTGTTAGGTAGAGGGTATAGGTAAATTGTGGTTGGATATTGGCATCTGTGGTGCGTGGTGGAAGAATGGTATTTGGATGGGTGCATTAGTGTTGTGGAAATGGCTGGGCGTGTAGCCTGTTAGTGTGTGTAGTTGGTTTGGGCACTCCACCACTGTGAGGATGTCGGCCAGGTGAGGCCGCAGGTGGGCTCTGGGAGCCGGTAGTTGTGGATGGGGCCCAAGGATCCGGAGGACGGACCCGGGTAGCCCAGTGCCAGAGGGCACCGAGTGGGGTGACAGAGCCAGGAGGGGCCTTCCCCAGTTAGTTAGGTTAGGGTGAGGAGCTAGGTAAGCTCGGGTGGCAACTACAGTGGTGGAGGTGTGCAGGTGAGTAGACCTGCTGGGAGAGCTACACGTCTCAGCCCAGAAATTGTGCAAGGGCACCGGGAGTTGAATTGGGGGAGTGAGACCCCAAATTGAGAAACACCAGTTTGGTCAATGGGAATTGGTTTTTAGAACCCATAGTGTAAGTTGGCCAATGGATTGGCAGGGAAAGACCCCGGGTAGTGTAACGTGTGTTAATGTCATTTAGAAAGTAGTTAGGATGAAAATCTCCTTGCACCATCTGCATCCACTCACCTGAGGTGACAGGTACTCCACACCATGCCAGGTGGTTTTTATTATTTTTATTGATGCAAATGTTGGAATGTGAGACGCATCATGACGTGGGTGTGACATTGTGCCTTGATGTTCCATCTCTTCCTCCTTATGAGGGTTGATGATGAATTGGGTGATGGCAAATTTTGGATAGAGGGATTGTGGAGACGAATTTGGTGTGGGGAAATATGGGGAAGATGTGACGGTAGCGACGGATTTGTAAAGGTGTAGATTTTGTACATATGGGGTAAGGGCAAGGGTAGTGTAGGTGACAGGGGGGGTGCCGTACGGTAGGGACGAGCTTTCTCATTTCGCTCTCCATACGCACTTCGCCTTGCATTGCCTTGTTTGATGTGTACCCTTGTGACCTTACCCCTCGCTCATCTGTTTCCCCCCCTTTTGTCTCCCACCTGAGGACTGTGCGCCACTGGGTGCTGAGGGGAGCGTGCGGAGGTCGTCCTGTGTGCCAGGACCCTCTCAACCAGCATGCATTGCATTGATGTACCACTTTATGGACCGCTGTTCTGCGGCCAAGTACCACTTGATGGACCCCAGGTTCTGGGGCAGGGCACCTCTGTTGGAGACTGGCCATAGTGGCCAGGGAATCTTGCTTGCGGACCTCGGTAAGGTGGCACCTATGCCAAACAGGTGGACCACCCTTAGTTGGCCCCTGTGGCCCTAAATATAAATGGACACGGTTTGTGCTTTTTATATGTCCAAGTAGGCCGCAGGAAGCAAGAAGACATCGGGAAGAACATCGGCCCAGCAGAGAAGAAGAAGACCACCACCAGTTTTTTTTTTGTGTGTTTATTGCAAACAGTAATGACTGTGCACTGGTTGGTGCGTTTGGGTGCTTTTGGGTGCTTTGGTGTTATTGGTACTGGTGCATCGATGCAATGCGTGCTGTCTCCTCCCTCCCAACAGGAATTTCCTTCTCTTTGTTTCCCTAAAAAAAAAAAAAAAAAAAAAAAAAACACAGGTCCTGGGTTGCGTTGTAAATAAGAAAGAACATCACTGTAAATAATGCTCCCCACCGTAAATGTATAGCTTGAAAACAATTCCGTAATTCGGTTATCCTGTGGGCGCAAATCTGTTAGGCAGGGTGCAATGCAGCAGGGGGAAATATTTATTTGTGTTTTAAAATTGTCACACTCAGAGTCAGGTTAATTGTAGAGGGAATTACACCTACGTGTCACACTAAGTTAAAGTTTTGTAGGCCCGAGACGGGCCTGAAGAAATGAGGGTGCAGTGCAACGAATTTGAGAAGTGAAACGGATTTGAGAAGTGTAACAATTTTGAGAAAGTGTAACGAATGTGAAAAGTATGGTTTTGTTGTGTGTAACTGACCCTCGTAATGTAAAGAATGGTCGCAGCTCGTCCTCTTAGTTAATTCCATAAACCTACACACAGGACACGATATATCCTTTTAAATAGTTAGTCCCTTATTCTCTGTGTAGGCTAAGGATGTGTTTCCCACTAGTTTGACTCTTCATTGCACCGAATTAAATAAGAGTAGGCCCTCTGACGCCCCATGGCAGCTTCCAAGTGCCAGGTTCGCCACTTTGCTGCAAGTTCCTCTTTAGGCACTTTGCTGCATTTCCATCTGCCGTCCACTGTGCTGCATTTGACTCCATTACGCATGAGGTAACGCCGAAGAAGAAAGGCGGGTCTCCACCTCGTCATAGAGGGGAGGAGTAAGTCAGCCCTGCTCATCCAACCCAGAACGAGGGGTTTGGATTGAGAGGGCGGAGAGAGAACGTTTGGGGAAGGTTCGAAAAGGGTGAAGGGCGGGGCCTATATAACCCGCCGCGGGACGCTCCCCAAGGAGATCTGAGATGAGCTTTGACGGAGATGGGTCCAGGAGATGCGCTGGAGAGGAGCAGGTGTGACCGTGCCGCCGTGAGACGTGCCGCGCTGCAGGAAAAGCGGACCGGAGCAACGCAAGGAGCGCACGAGGCAGCAGTACAGATAAAGGAACTTCGCCCGCGCAGTTTGGGACCAAAGCTCGGCTTCTTGACGGCGGTGCCTTCTGGCCCGACCGTGCCCAGTACCCGCTGAACCTTCCTTGCCTCTAAAAAGCCACCCATCTCCAAGCCATTCATTCCTGCCTGCATTTCCCCGTGTAAGTGTGATCGTCCGTCTGTCTTCAACGTTGTCTTGGGGTTTATTAATTAAGCTTGTATAGGTAAGCTAAAGATTTCACTGTGTGCCTGCTCCTTCCATTTTCTGTATATAACCAACTGCTCTCTTTGCTTTGGCTTATGAAAATAATTAATAAAACCTGTTATTCCTCCGTACGTCTTCTTCTTCTTCCTCTTTGCATTCGGTCGCTTTAGAGTTTTCCACATTGAATAGCTGTGGCGCAATACGGCAAACGTCTGGGTGAATCGGGTGAGTCGGGAAAAACTGTTAGGTCGCGGGGCCTCCGCTCGGCAAATATAACATCCTTAACCGCGAACCGTAACAATATATATATATATATATATATATATATATATATATATATATATATATGTATATATATATATATATATATATATTGTTGCGGACGCGGTTAAAGATGTTATTTTACCGAGCGGTTGGTATTACCGCGACCGAACAGTTATTCCCCGATTAGAACCCGATTCCACCCAAACGTTGGGCCGGATCGCACCGCGGCTGCTCAATGAGGGAAAAGACTAAAACGACGAATGGAAAGAGGAGACGAAGGCAATGAAAGGTTTGGAAATACTACTAGATTTATTTACTATTTACACACATAAGCAAAAAGAAAGCAGTCACGTTTATTTACAGCACATAAGACGCAGGTGACACAGTGAAAATACTAGCTTACCTACAGTCTTAATTAACCCAGGACAGAACAAACAAAAGACAGACTCACGCGGGAATGATGACAGGAATCGCAGGAGGTGGATGGCTGGAGGTGAACGCTTGGTGGAGCCAACGCGGAGCTTGGTGGAGCCTTGGTGGAGGTGAATGCTTGGTGGAGCCAACGTGGAGCTTGGTGGAGCCTTGGTGGAGGTGAACGCTTGGTGGAGCCAATGCGGAGTTTGGTGGAGCTTTGGTGGAGGTGAACGCTTGGTGGAGCCAACGCGGAGCTTGGTGGAGCCTTGGTGGAGGTGAACGCTTGGTGGAGCCAACGCGGAGCTTGGTGGAGCCTTGGTGGAGGTGAACGCTTGGTGGAGCCAACGCGGCTGGTGGGGGGTTGGTGTGACGGGTCCTCTCTCCTTCCCTCACAAGCTTCAGGACTCTTTCTCTCTCTTTCTTAGTCCCACCCAGTCCAACAACTTCCTCTCTTGCTTAGTCCAACTCAAGGCCTTTCTGTCTTCTGATCTCCTCCCTCCTCGACTCTCTCTGGGGGCCTCTCCTCGGGTTATATAAGCCCCACCCTTGACCCCTTTTGCGAACCTCCCCAAAACGTTCTCTCTCCGCCCTCTAAAGCCAACCCCTCGTTCTGGGTTGGTCGGCAAGGGCTGGTTCACTCCTCCCCTCTATGACGAGGTGGGGACCCGCCTTTCTTCCCCAACCCCTGCCTCGTGGTCAATGGCGGCAATTGGAGCGGAGGTAGTTTCCAATCGATACGAAAAGGGGGAATGGAGGTTTTGGGAATGGGAATGAAGGGAATCTATCTCTTTCACTTGGTGCAATGGAGTACTTCTATTAATGGAGACACAGCCTTACCCTAAAACACAGAATAAGATATAACTATCGAACAGGGGTATTCTATGATTGGCTGACGGGTATGCTTGTGGACTAATTATGGGACGCCCTTTGACCTTTACACAGCTCCGGAGGCAGGAGGCGCAGAATAACAATAATAATAAAGCACACAATCAAAAAAAAATACAGTCCTCATATCCGCAACAATATATATATATATATATATATATATATATATATATATATATATATATATATATATATATATATTATATATATATATATATATACAGTATATTAGTGTGGGGTATACTTACACATCGTGTAAGCAATAATAAACCGTGTTTCGTACATAAGTACATAATAAATAGAAGCTTTATTATTATAGGCAAGCATCACCAACCTGCTGCTAGATATCAATTTAGGTTTATTTACTTATTTTATGGATGTGTTTCTGGTTTTAATGAAATTTTCATTTACGGATGCTTTCCAACGATTCTGGAAATTTTTCCTGGTGTACCAGCTTCGATGCCCGTCAGCACGCCAAATTTCAGCTTTCTATGACACCCAGAAGGTACCGAACATGAATTCATATCAATCAGTCAGTCAGTGGCTAGAAAGAGCTATATATTGTAACGTTTGTAGGGGGTTGACAATAATTACCTTAGAGCCAGGTAGAGTGTATCGATTACCATGCTCCGTATGTACCGTGTAGAAGAAGAAACCCCATGTAATAAGTAGGAAATTTGTTTAGACCGTATGTCGTGGAAGAGCTTGTATCTTCGTCCCCATGAGAGGGGTGGGGTTTGTTAATTAGGGAGGGATTATGGGTAAATTAATCCCCTGCATGTAATTGCCTCTGTAATCTTTTCCTGTGTTCCTTATGATACCACACTTATGATACCACACTACACACCATAGCCAAACCAAGCAATCGACACCATAATTAATGACACGAATTAAAAACCAACCAGAAACCAGGTATCGAACACTACCGCTGGTGCCACAGCCGTTACATCACCACCTCAATCAGGCTGGGCCGTGGAGTCATGCCCCGAAGAGCAGTGATTGGTCCGGGATTTGATTGGCACAAGGACTGGTAAGATGGAATTCAATGATAGGAGCGGACACGGAGACGTCGTGAGATGACATCAGAGCCTTGACTATAAGGAACGCTCGGCCGACATTTTCTTCTTCTCGTTCTGGATCCCATAGCGAACGGTCGCTTATTGCTCTTGTGCAAGGAAGATTCATCATGAACAGTCATGTCCCGACATTTTGTCTCTTTCGTCTTCTTTCGCGTTCCTCGTGGCTTTCTCTCTTGTGTTGGGGTGCTCTGGAGGAGGGACATTCTTAAAGAACGGGGAGATATACGGTGTGCTCTTGAGCGAGGGACATTCATTGAGAGCAGCCACGATTTTGTATCTCTCGGTTGGTGGATCCGGTGGTGAACGGTCGTGTTCCGACATCTTCATCGTGATTGTGAGGAGGAACTGCAGACCGAGCACTGCAGTTTCCCGAGCAGAGACGAGTGTACAGGCGCGACCTGTTTGCTTCGCGCACGAAGCCAGGAGTGAGCGTAGCGCACGGCGAGGCCTAGTTCACACCCATGGAGGGCAGCCTGTGGTTTTCGAGCGCAAGGACGTAGAGGCCTCTGACAATTTTTGACAATTCCTGACGAGGTTCAAGAGCTGCTCAGAGCTAAGTGCCACACAAACACGTATTTCTTTTCAGTTATATTTCCCTTTGTCTATATTCGGGTCTGTGTGGGAGCGCTCCACTTAGGAATATAGTTTTATCGTGCATTCTTTTGTGACCGGCATTTTCTTTAATAAATCCGGTATTTTTGTACATTTTAATACCGTGCCGGTTTGAGTTGATTTATTGCAGGGTCGAAGACGTCGGGTGGACTCAGGAAAGGAAAGCGCTTACGGCCTCTCCCCCACTTGCTCCCCGCGCGTATAATGACGGTCCGCCATTGAATTGAACGCCTCGGAGTTAAAGCTCGTTTGGTCATGGGTCACCCTGCGGTGTTCACCAGAGGGTCTTCACACGACAATATATATATATATATATATATATATATATATATATATATATATATATATATATATACCGCATACTTACACACACACACACACACACACACACACACACACACACACACACACACACACACACACACACACACGTGAAGTCAACCAGGTTAAGGGATTGAGACAGATAAGGAAAATCGAGGAAGTTAGACTGAAAAGATCCGACTCAAGAGGCTCTGAACAAAAGCCAGGAATGATGAAAATCCTGGGCTAGCAGATTAATGGAATTAGGCAAAAACGAGGCACAGTGAATTGTGCAAGTTTGAAAGAAATGCAATGAGAAAACAGGAGCAGCCAAGAATCAGGAAACACCACTTCGACAATCCATTCACCAAAAAATTGTTCCAACCACCTAAATTAGAGTCTCTGAAGCATGGATCACTATGCTGTTGAAGAGCACCTTGTGAATCGAATCATAGATGGCAGCTGGCTAATTACAGAGCTAATCAGTGGAGCAGAACTTCTTATCTAACCATTGCTTACAAATTAAGTCGGACCAATGAAGGAAAGGACAAAGCAATCAGGTCAGAAACATTTAACAGTTCAAAAGCAAGTACGTTTATTTACAAAGCATAACAAGGCAATATTATTCAGGACATGTACATATTTACATGTATTTAAAATCGCAAGCAAGGATCTCAAGCAAAATATCACAATTAATGGCACAAAATAAAAGTAATTATCCTTGATGCTGATGGAGCCACTTACACATTCTTATGAAACTAGGAATATTTGATAGGTGCCATCAATCATCTAGGGCGAGTAGATTTAGAAAGAGTAGTATATTATAAGCAGAGCATGGGTACGGCGCCTGGCTCACCTTACACAGACAGGTGGGCTTATGTGAATCCCAACAGGAATGGCTGCAGATCTCGTTGTCGAGATAGGCAGTGCAGAGGTTCGGCATGGCTATGCTAGCATCCCTGTGCAGGTGTCGTGCTCCTTGTGGCATGCTGGCTCCCCCGTTGGTTCTCGTGGTCCAACAGGCAGACGTCAGTGCAGGCTTGCTAAAGGACGTGGTAAGGAGATCTTGGTGGACGATAGTGCTTGGTGGATGATGGCACTTGGTGGACGAGAGTGAGACGAGAGCACTTGGTGGACGAGGTCACTACGTAGAAAGGGCGCTTGGTCCTCTAGAGCCCTTGCCGATCTGCTCTGGTTGAAAACCAAGGTACAGTTGAGGATGACGTTTTCCCCACGAGAGTTTCGATGCTCACGTTGAGAGCTTGGTTGATGGACGGCAGAAGGAATAAAACTATTCAAGGGAGCATGATCTCTTGTTCAGTACTTGCCTTGTTCAGATAGTCAATATCATCAACTTCATCCACTGGTTTCCACATCCACTCTCTGGTTGGAGGTTAAGCTGATGTGCTCTTTTACAACTGCTGAGAATGGGTGTGGCTACGACTCCTGTCATTTAGTTGTCTTTCCAGCCACGTCACCCTCCCATTGGCCTCTGCTTGGGCATATCGTCGGGGGGGGGGGGGGGGGATGGGGAAGGGGGTGAGAGTTGGTTGGTCCTAACACCAAACCAGACCCCCTTGGCAGCTGTTTCTCATCTACATGATCTGCCTTGTACAATGAGGACAATTGATCGTCTTCCATTGAGGAGTTTTTCAGGTAAGAAAAGAAGTGTCCATTAATTCCACTGTGATTTGCACACACTGAGGGATCCTTTGTACACGGTTAACAGGGTAATTTTGGTCCATTGTACTGAGCTAATAAGGTAATTAGTGGTGTTTCGGATGTGGACTATAAGTGCGAGGGGGAGTTTCGAGGGGATGGTGTGAAGTAGGGTTGGGAGGCAAAAGGATGAGGGGAGTGGTTTGAGATGGAGGAACAAACAGGTGGATTCAGGTGAGGGAAGTTTTCCATGGGAGTTATGGGTTTTGAAAGGCAAAGAGGTCAGGATCGTGAGGAGTTACTATTTGGAAGCTAAAGGGCGAGGGACCGGCGATGGATGGGTAGCTGGAGTTAAAGAAGCTCTTAAGCTCTTTTTACGAGCCTCGATTCTGTATA
>NC_136273.1:87356054-87414070 GCF_964187855.1 Myxine glutinosa | reverse complement strand
GTGAAGGCCCAATGGCCATGTCTATGCCACAAATCAAGTACGTGAGCGAGTCGGGCGCACTGAATTGAAAATATATAGAACGCTCATACTCCGTGAAAAGTGAAGCCAACTGGCGGCGGAGATGGAACATCACGTGATCGCTCTGAGCGAATCAGCACGCTGCTCTGCCACCGGTCAGAATCCGTGTATAATATTCCTCGCTGAAAAAAAATCTATGTGAAACATGCTACTATCTATGCTAAATCATGCTAAATCATGCTAAATGCTAATCATGCTAAAATCTATGCTACTTGCTGTGAGTTTATGGCGGCAAGGAACATCACGTGATCGCGTCACGAACATCATTCGTGATCACGTCATCACGTGATCGTGATCGTCATCAATGAGCGCGAATCAGCGAATCAGTGCGCTGGAAATTTTCCTTCCTTACTCATGGCGGAAATAAATATACTGCCGTAAATATGGTACATTATTAAAAAATAAATGTACTACAATATTTTTGAAAAATTTCATTGGTTGCTAGGAGACGGCAGCATGTAAAAACCGTTTGAATATTTGAAATACAGTTTGATCCAGAGGTAAGTGGTATGGTCTTGCTGGTTTGTGGACACGATATGTGTAAGGGAAATTATTTTGGTGTCCTGTATCTGGTCGTGCTAGTTGGTGAACACGGTACATTTAAGGGAAATTATTTTCTGTCATTCTTCTGAGTGGTTGCTCCTCCTTCCCCGTATTTTTGTTCATTTTATTGTTTTTTTCCACTCTCTTGAGTTGTGGGCCTTCCTTGAGTGGTATTACATTTATTATCATCATCATTGGAATGTCTGTTGTAAAGATACGGACATCAAGTCCGTATCTTGACGCAGAGAGCATCAAGCACCATCTTTTTATACCAGGCAACGCACTAACGCAGACCTCGCTCGGCCCCGCCCACAGCGACCTCTCTCGGCCCCGCCCATAGCTGCCTCGCTCGGCCCCGCCCACAGCGACCTCGCTCGGTCCCGCCCACAGCGACCTCGCTCAGTCCCGCCCACAGCGACCTCGCCCGGCCCCGCCCACAGCGACCTCGCTCGGTCCCGCCCACAGCGACCTTGCTCGGTCCCTCCCACAGCGGCATCACTCCGCCCTACACGGCATTATCTATATATTATTCGTACAATGCCGGGTACTTCTGCTCGCTGAAAAAAAATCTATGTGAAACATGCTACTATCTATGCTAAATCATGCTAAATGCTAATCATGCAGAAGTACCCGGCAAAAACGCAATTGCTTTTCGCTCTGAAATACGTGCGAACGCGTAACTGAGTTAATGGCGGCAACGAACATCACGTGATCGCTCTGAGCGAATCAGCGCGCTGCTCTGCTACCGGTCAGATTCCGGTCATAATATTCCGCACTGAGGTAAAAATATGGTTAAAAAATATTATGAAATAAATTTTTAGTTCGGCCATGTTCTTCCCAGGCTCAATGGCCATGTCTGTGCCAAATATCAAGTACGTGAGCCTCTCCGTTTAGGAGTCTACCGGTAACATTACACACACACACACACACACACACACACACACACACACACACACACACACACACACACACACACACACACACACACAAACTGTGTTTTATATATATAGATGTGTTATTGTGTGTTTCTATTTCGTTTTGGTTTTGTAATTATTGCAAATTTGTGTGTAATTAGTCGTTTTTTTGTTCGCACCCCATGCGCGGCCTGGTCTCTCCAGGCTCCCTCCCCCCCGTCAGTATTTTGTGAATATAAGTTCTTTCCTTCATAGTATTTGCTTGTTTCTTCGATTTTCTTTTCTCCCCCCTACCTCTCACGAACATCTTACCCTTTGTCCAACGTTTTAAAAACAAAACAAACAAATAAACAAACAAAAAAAAAATATTTATTAATTCTTTCTCTCCTCCCGGACACGTGCTTGTTCACTCTCCTCCTCGTCTCGACTTGTGCCCCGCGCCCTACATCTCGTTTTTCTTCCACCTCTGCTCCTTCTTTCTCAAATCCACGTCCTCACTTAGAGACTTTTCCCAGATTATTTTTCATGGTTTTGTTTAAATATTATTTAAATATGTTTAAACCGCAGCCGTGATGCTGACGCCACCCTCCCCCTCCCCAGAATTTCCATGTTTTAAACGTTTCCAAGTGTGTACCCTGGATTAGAATAGGTACACCGTATCCCTGCGTGTCATAAGAGACGACTAAGAGGGTTGGCGTCAGGAAGGGCATCCGGCCATAAAAACGTTGCCTCAAAAAGAGAACCATGACAATTACAACTACATATGGGCAGGGTACAGCCCGAAGTGGAGATCGGTTCTGAGGTTTGGGACATGGAATGTAGGGACAATGACAGGGAGATCAGGAGAAGTGGTGGAAGTATTGCTCAGAAGAAGAGTGGACATATGTTGTGTGCAAGAGACGAGATGGAAGGGAAGTGGTGTGAGAATGGTGAAGGGTAGGCAGGGACAGAAATACAAGTTTATGTGGCAAGGGTGCCTGGAGGGCATGAATGGTGTTGGTGTCCTGTTTTCTGAGGAGTTTGTAGACAGTGTGGTGACTGTGACTAGAGTGAGTGATAGGATGATGATGGTGAAAATGATGATTGGAAAGCTCTTGGTGAACGTCATCTCGGGATATGCTCCGCAGGTTGGTCGGAGCGATGAAGAGAAGGACAAGTTCTGGTGTGCGATAGAGAAGCTGATGGAAAACGTGAAAGATGAGGAAGTTGTTGTGGTAAGAGGAGACCTAAATGGACATGTGGGAAGGAGTATGGATGGTTTTGAGGGAGTTCATGGGGGTTACGGATATGGTGTGAGAAATGGAGAAGGTGAAAGGATTTTGGAGTTTGCTGATGGAGCTGATTTGTTGATTTGTAATACTCAGTTCCAGAAAGAGGATAATAAGCTTGTTACATACACGTCAGGTGGGTCGACGACAACCGTTGACTACCTGATGGTGCGTAGGCGAGATAGTGGGCACCTCCGGGACACAAAGGTGATCCCAGGGGAGGAGGCTGTTTCACAGCACCACTTGGTTGTCTGCGACATAAGGGTGAAAGGTGCGAGGAGAGCTCGGCGGGTGAAGTACCAACCGAGAATGAAGGTGTGGAGGTTGAAAGAGGTGACAGTAAGGGAGGCATTAAAAGAGAGGCTGAGTAGGGTAGAGGATGATGTGGTTGAGCTTGAAAGTGGTTGGATGTCAATGAAAGCGAGTCTGTTGGGAGCCGTTGGTGAGGTATGTGGATGGACAAAAAGGACCACCGAGGCACTCAGAAACATGGTGGTGGGATGATGAAGTTGGAAAGAGGATTGACGAGAAGAGGAAGAAGTTCAAGGATGGCAGAAGGCGAAGGGCACGGGAGCAGAAACAGCAGCGCATGAAAGTTATAATGCAGCCAAGAAGGCTGCAAAGAAAGAGGTAGCAAAGGCACAGGAGGCATTTAGGAAAATGTTCGGAGAACGCTTGGATTCGGAAGAGGGTCAGAGAGCAGTATTCAGGATTGCAAAGCAGATAGCGAAAGCGAAAGAGAGGTGTGATGTGATGGGGGTGAGTTGCTTGAAGGATGAAGTGGGACAAATCGTTGTCGACCCAGATGGAATTAAAGGAAGATGGAAAATATGTATGGAAATGCTGTTGAATACAGAGAATGAATGGGACGGCAACATAGAGAGTAACCCAGTTTTAGGACCGGCAGAAAAGATAACTGAGAAGGAAGTTGAGGAAGCGATAAAAGCAATGAAGAGTATAAAAGCGGGAGGGCCGACAGGAGTTGTGGGAGATATGTTGAAGGCAGCAGGAAGTTGGGGTGTGAAGAGAATGACAGAGATCTGTAATCTGGTGGTGAAAGAAGGCCACATTCCAGTGGATTGGGAACTGAGTACCCTCGTCCCTCTATACAAGGGGAAAGGTGACCCTCTGGAGTGTGGCTCGTACCGAGCGATAAAGTTATTGGAACATGGAATGAAGGTATTGGAAAGGGTGTTGGAGAGGAGGATAAGAAAGAAAGTGAAGATCGACGAAATGCAGTTTGGATTTATGCCAGGAAGAGGAACGACAGACGCGCTTTTCATTGTGAGGCAGTTGCAGGAGAAGTACATGGAGAAGAGGAAGAAGTTGTTTCTTGGGTTTGTTGATCTGGAGAAAGCATTCGATAGGGTTCCACGCAAAGTATTGACATGGGCATTGAGGAAGTTAGGAGTGGAGGAATGGTTGATCAGAGTAGTGATGGCAATGTACAAAAGAGCGCGCACAGCTGTAAGGACGAAGGACGGGAACAGTGGTGAGTTTGAGGTGAAGGTGGGAGTGCATCAGGGGTCAGTATTAAGTCCACTACTATTTGTAGCTGTGATGGAGGTGCTGGCTTAGAACGTAAAGGAGGGTTTACCGTGGGAGTTGTTGAATGCAGATGATCTGGTGTTGATTGCGGAAAGTATGGATGGACTGAAGGAAAAGATGAACAAATGGAAGGAATGTATGGAGACAAAAGGTCTGAAGGTGAATATCGGAAAGACGAAGGTGATGGCAAGTGGTAAAGCATGTGGCGAGGTGGAAAGAACTGGGAAGTGGCCCTGTGCTGTGTGTAGGAAGGGCGTCGGAGTGAACTCCATTCAATGTACAATGTGCGCTGAGTGGGTTCATCAAAAATGTAGTGGTCTGAGAGGGTCATCAACCAGTGTGGCAGCTACATTCAAATGTAAGGTGTGCACAGAGGGAGCTGCAGATGGAGGAAATGTTGAGTTGGATCTTGGAGAGGGCGTGAAGCTGGAAGGTGTGAAAACATTTTGCTACCTCGGAGACATGCTGAATGGAGAAGGTGGATCAGACTCGGCAACGGTTGCTGGAGTGAGATGTGCATGGAAGAAGTTTCGGGAACTGAGTGGCATGCTGATGAGGAGGGGAGTGTCGTTGAAGCTGAAGGGAAAAGTGTATGCTGCATGTGTGAGAAGTGTTATGATGTATGGCAGCGAGACATGGGTAATGAACGTAGAGCAGCAACGAAGGTTGGAAAGGGTGGAAATGTGAATGGTTCGATGGATGTGCGGAGTATCGTTGAGAGAGAGGAAGACAAATGATGATTTCTGAAAGATGATGGGAATAGAGCCTGTGATTGATGCTGTGAAGAGGAACAGGTTGAGATGGTTTGGTCATGTGTTGAGGAAGGATGAAAGTGACTGGTTGAGAAGAGTGATGGAAATGAATGTAGAAGGAAGTAGAGGACGGGGAAGACCGAGAAAGACTTGGCTAAAGATGGTGGAAGAAGAAATGCGGGCAAGGGGGTTAACAAGGAGAGATGCAGAAAATAGGGCAAAATGGAGAAGATTGTCATGGGGACCGCAAGGCTAACCCCCGCTCTAGCAGGGAAAATGGCCTTTAAAATGCATGTTGTTGTTTGTTGTCGAAAGAATACCAGCCGAAGCAGCTCGGACAATTTCGACCAATATCTCTCCTTAACTAGAAGAAAAGATATTTTTCGCATTACTTGCAAAAAGGTTAGCACATCATTACTTAGTCTCAAGCAAATAAAGAAGGAATTTCTGGAATACCAGAATGTGTGGAGCACACAGCAATTATTTGGGAGGCTATCCATGACACCAAAGGAAGACGAAGGAGTTTGCACGTCATATGGTTAGACCTGGCGCATGCTTATGGTGCAACACATCGACTCGTATGGAAGGCAATAAGGTTACACCATGTACCACAGTCGATTAATCCAATTTGTACAAACATATATTGAGAAGTTCAGAATGTATTTCTCGACTACTTCCTACACAAGAAAACATGTCGAATTATAAGTTGGTATTGCGATGGGTTGCACAGTTTCACCAGTCCTTTTCATCCTGGCAATGGAACCCATCCTGGACGGTGTACGCTGAAAAACACCTGTGACAGCACAACTCGAGAATGGTATTCTCACACCTTCGTCGAGAGCATTCATGCTTTAGGGTTAGGGTTGTTAGGGTTAGGGTTAGGGTTAGGGTTAGGGTTAGGGTTAGGGTTAGGGTGAAGGAAACACAACTTGATGTCATCTATCTATAATTCCATTAATCTCTGTGTGTATGTGTGTATGTGTGTATGTGTGTATGTGACCGCTGTTTCTCGACAACCACGGGTCCGATATACTTGAAACTTGCCAGGTATATTGCTGGGGACCTGAGGATGTGCCTTTTCAAGGTTTCATATTAATCGGACAAGTAGTTACCGAGCTATGTCCAAAAAACGATTCAACCAATCAGAGAGCAGCGAGTTATCACGTGTGCCGAACGTGGCGAACAGACTCTGCCTCGGACGGCACATTTGAGAGCGTATTCATTTATTTCACGTTGGCAAACTATGTTGGCGTTAAACTATGTTTTAAAACTAATTAAAACTAATTTGCGATTCTTTCGCTTTCCTGCGCGTTTGTGCACGCTATGGCGATTTCTTTACCAAACTCCGCAAGCCGTTCGCTTTGGACCAAACCATTTCATGTAAATAGAGGGGGGGGATTGTCACCGTACTCGCAAGCCGTTCGCTTTGGACCAAACCATTTCATGTAAATAGAGGGGGGGGATTGTCACCGTACTCGCAAGCCGTTCGCTTTGGACCAAACCATTTCATGTAAATAGAGGGGGGGGATATAATTTTAGATATATATATAGTACGGGCATGCCCTAGTATGAATTTAAAACCATCAAAATTGCGTTCAGTCTCAATCATTCGAAGGAAACATTGCGGGATGCGATATTCTTTAAAGTACTAGCAGGTCCTAAAATTCCAACATTATTTGAAGAGACTATTAAGAGCCTTGCGTGCTGTGATGACAAATCTCTGAAGGACACATTTACCTATAAGACAGTTGTTCAAGAAGCTCTTCATAATCCATGTCTCATAGACAAGACATGGTTGCAAGGTCGATTCAAAGTGTGGATACTACAATTTATTGTCGATCCCCAAAATTGTTGTGCCAACTTCAAATGTACGAGTTCACCTTGACAACTGTCGAGAGCTTTGAGAAGAAGTTTAATCAACACCTGCGAAAATGGCCTGGTCTTTCTCCCGAATTAGCAACACATGCATTGTACTTCAAGAAGGTGACATTAGTACTCCCGATAAAATCCTTGACAGAGAAAGTTGGCTAAATGCAGACAACTCCTTTCTCTCGAAAATTATTGGGATTAATTCATCCGCAAAGCACAACCGAGAACAAGAACCGACTTTAAATGGAGTGCCCACTGAGCAGTGGAAAGCTCTCAAAACTTGAAGATAAGAGGGATTGTAGATGTTCAAGCTGATCGGAAAGTTCTGTGACTGATAAAGTCGACGTATGTTTGGTGGTCAAAAGCAAGCAACCGTCAAAAATCGAACTCGACGCTTGAGGAAATTCGTAAAGAAGGAAATGACAAATGACTCCACAAAGCTGTCCAATTGAGTCAGCAAGGGCAGTGGACAACCTGGGAGGACTGTTTACAAAGGCCCCTAAACATGGCACACGTCACATTTATGAATTGGTTTCCTTATTCGGTCCATTTACGATCAACTACCCACAGGGGCCAATCCCGTTTGTTGGGAAGTGAAGGATGACGCTCAATGTAAACTTTTGGGTAGCTATGAAACGTTAGAGCATACGCTGTCTGCATGTTGCAAGTTTGCCCAAGCAAAAGGGCACAATCGGGTACTCAAATATATTGTAAGAACCATACAGTAAAATGCTTGAAGCCTGGTGTTGCCTTCGCGGTTAGGGTGCTGGCTTGGGATCCTATGATCCTGGATTAGAATCCCGGTTGATCGCCGAATTAACGTTAGGGGGGTTGACTCAGCCTGTCATCCCCCTGATGTCGGCAAATTGAGTACCAGTTCACTGGTACTTCCCTGCATGTCGCAAGAGGCGACTAACAGGGTTGGTGGCAGGAAGGGCATCCGGCCATAAAACATTGCTTCAAAAAGGGGACCACATTGCCTAAAAAAGGCCAACCCCCACTCTGCGGGGGAAAAATGGCCTCTAAAGACAGTTCTTTTCTTTCATACAGTAAAATGTACCCACGTTAACACAACCATCCCAGTCAAGAAAAATGTGAATTACTGCAATTTCGTTAAAGCGGGTTTTAAAAAACAAAAAAGAAAACAATGGAAGACAGAAGCATCCACAAAGAGCAATCTCGCCGTACATGTTCCATGATGCGAATGATTAGAAAATATTGGCTGATCTACCAGGCATGAATACATTTCCTGGGATTATCACTGAGACTCTCAAATATTGTCCTTCAATCAGAGTTGAGCAGGCGCATCCTAATCATTGCGTTAGCGGTACCATTTGAGTCTAGAGCTGGTGAAGTTGAAAGAGCCAAATATGAATGGCTGATTACCAAGATGCACAAAGAAGGACATGCTGAAGAAGGATATGCTAATGTGGAATTGGAGGAAGGGGGTCAGTTCGTCGGTCAGCCTATACCCTTGTAAAACATCTCGGCTTGACAAATAGAGACAGAACGAGAGTTTTGAAGAAGTGGAGTTTTGAAAAATATCCTATCGGCAGCTGCTGAAGAGGCATCAGCATGGCGCAGGCTTAAAAGAGAAGACTCTGACTGGTCATCAGGAAAATACCTCTCTGATCACCAAGCTTCCCTGACTTGATTGGAACAGGCTCGTTTTTGAAGTAAATGGTTCTAATCCCCCCCCCCCCCCCCCCATCCCCACCCCCAAAATAACAATAATGGGAAAAGTAAGGTGGAAAGCACAATAAAAAAAAGGTCATAGTGAGAAACTCCCAATAGGACAGGGGGGATCTTCCTCTGAAGACTTCCTATTGTGTTCCTTCATCAATACCCACTGTAAACCTTGCTGCCCCCTTTCTATTTTGCATATGTCCATCATTCAGGAAACACTCCCTTCACACCCAAAATGATTCCCATTACCTCTTAAATTTCTCCCTAGTTCCTGCACTATTCTTCCAACCATTGGTTGAGATCTATCACTCTGCTCATAATTTATATTCCATTTCCCAATGTTGGGACCTACCAGACAACATTATCCCACAACACTTTGCTTTCAGTCACTTACCCAATATCCTGTATCTATTTTTTAAACCCTCAGAGTAAACTTACCCAAACCACCTCACTACTGCCTGCTACCCAATCATAATCAAAATAAAGATCAGTTACTGCACTGTAGTTACAGGAAGGAAGCCGGACATTAACAATACATACGCGCGCGCGCACGCACGCACGCACGCACGCACGCACACACACACACACACACACACACACACACACACACACACACACACACACACACACACACAGACCTAGGTAGGCTCTGTTCCATCTCCTGAAACCAGCATATGTGGAGATAACAACCAAGGACACACGGTCTCAACTCCAAGACTTCAATATTGCATAAATATCTGGTGGCTCGCAGGGGGTGGGGCATGGGGATTCCCATGGACGTGCTACTTGTGAATGTCTACTGCTGTAGAAGAGGCCAAATAGGGTTTGAAGCAGCAAAGGGCTTGGCTTGTATAGCTTTTCTTAGCTGCGTTAAGTACTTTTCTTTGGCTGGAAGAGCAGGGGGTTAATTATAAATATCCTAGCCACCTGGGGATAATGGATTTGATGAGAGCTGATTGGTGTTACCTCCAATTATGGGTGAGAGACGTGATTGGGTCTTGATATTTATATGATGGCTGATATCGGCATTGCACATGGTGCATGTTTGGCAGCCTCACTGGTGCGCTTTCTGTTTACACTGTCACTGCTGACTCACCAACAAGTGATTAAACCGGTCTGGCTGCTGATGCATATAGTGTTGAGGTTCTCATGTATGTGCTACTTGTGAATGTTTGCAGTTGTAGAACCAAGATCGGGTATGAAACTGCAAAAGGGCGTATCATGTGTCACTTTATGCACCTTTCTTTGGATAGAAGAGCAAGGGGGTTAATTAAAAAGATCCTATCCACCTGGGGATAATTTATTAGATGAGAGCTGATTGGTTGTTACCTCCAATTATGGGTGAGAGACGTGACTGGGTCTTATCGATAGATATGATATATTTTTTGTAAGCACATTAATGGACACAGAACTACAGACTTAAGGTCTCTCTTGATGGATAACATGCTCTACAGGGCAAGGGAGAAGGGGTGCATAGAAAATAGACCAACACTCTCACCAAAAGCATATAATGCCACAAAATGTCAACAGTCCAAATCACAAAATAGTATTTATCCTGCCACGCAACAAGAGAGATCTCCATTTTGCAGCAATACAAACCTCCGTGAAAAAAGAGACTATCAAACGGTCTGAAGCTTTTTGCAAAATATTTTGATCAAGGACAGAAAATTTGGACTTCAAGTGAACATCTAAAAGACAAAACAGTTGATGCAAAGAATAGATCTCAATAGGGCATTACCACGAACCTCCACTCATAAGGAGTGCTATGCAATTGGTCCCATGGATTTTCCACATGGTTGCATCAACATGAGTCCTGGTGATGTCTTCATCAGCAGGACAACGGTTTGTATGAAACTTGTGACGCCAAGTCCTAAAAGCGGAAGGGCACCTTGGATGCAATAGTCTTTAAAAAAAAAACTTTACTGGAAAAGGTGTAAATCAAAGCAGAGGGAGAAAGTTATAAAACCAAAATGAAGGCCAAGGAGACATATAGGGATCGGTGACAGTTACTTACCTCAGGGTAGCTACAAATGTTGGAGATGTTTTCTGCAATTTCATTGGCTGTCTGGTTGACAGGTGTAGTCAAAGCTGCTGACTGGCACCAGAACTTTGGCAAAAGAAAAGGAGACGACAATGGGGAGAAGGAGGAAGAGATATTCAGGTAAACAGTATCAGAGACCTCCATCAGACTCGCTTCTAAGATGTCTATCCTGGGTTCGAATCCTGACCTTGCTGTAAACTACAATCCCAGTATTTCACAGGCAGGGTGATTAATCAATGTGTGTGTGGCAGTGTGCCATCCCTCGGTTAGACGTAAAACGTGCGACCATTCTGCCAAAATTAAGTTGGCGGACGTTAAAGATCCCACGGTGCCCTTAGCGAAGAGTAGGCGAGCTATCAACGGCACCATGGCCCAGTTCCAAATTCCTGCTCTAACCTTAGTCGAACGTCAGGCCTGGCCAGCCGGTTTGTGAAAGACTTGGGCCAAGCGTGTCCTTCCCCCTCTCTCCCCATCTTGTCTACCGCTCCCGATGTTATATGTTTTATGTGTCGGTTTGTCTTTCTGTGTGATTAATGTTCGCTCTTTCACGAGCCTCGATCTTGTATACAAAAAATAAAATAAAAAAAATAATAAAAAAAACCTTCACCCCGGCCAACCCAACAAGAACGTGGGAAGAATTGTGGCCATTAAAAAAGGAGTATCAGAGACTTGCTGGATTTTATACCGTAGGATTGCTCAGAGAAAAGAGGATGGAGCAGCATGGGAAGGGAACACTTACAATGTTACTGATGGCGGCGATGAAGTTGAGGAGCACGGCTGAAGAGCAGACAATATTCCTGGCAAGGTGAAACTCGTGCACGTGACAGCAGAGCCGCCGTATCACAACTGGCAGACATTTGTATTCCTCCGCCATGGTGAGGCACAGCAGGACCACAAACAGCAATGACAGCACAGAGAACAGTGCTGCTGAACCCACCACACTGGCAAAACAACCACAGGGGAAAACCTCAGAACTCACAAGTTGTTCTCCCGTTTATTTATTCGTTTTATTGTTGTGCACAAAGTCACGACTCGAGGAAGAGCAAGAAGATAATGTGACAGTGAGAAGAAAGGCAATGTACAGAGGGTGAAATGACAGGTGGATGAAACAAACATTTAAACGAATGATGAAATAAAGGAGTGAAGAGTAGCTAGAAGGGATGAATACCCCTCTAGCTACTCCTGTACATGTGAGCCTTGATGGGGCTACACCTCATTTTTCCTTTTATGTCTCTGTCAATGTCTGTCTCTCTGTCAATGTCTGTCTCTCTGTCAATGTCTGTCTTTCTGTCAATGTCTGTCTTTCTGTCAATGTCTGTCTGTGTCTGTCTGTCTGTCTGTCTGTGTCTGTCTGTGTGTGTCTGTCTGTGTCTGTCTGTGTGTGTCTGTGTGTGTCTGTCTGTGTGTCTGTCTGTGTGTCTGTCTGTGTGTCTGTCTGTGTGTCTGTCTGTGTGTCTGTCTGTGTGTCTGTCTGTGTGTCTGTCTGTGTGTCTGTCTGTGTGTCTGTCTGTGTGTCTGTCTGTGTGTCTGTCTGTGTCTGTCTCTCTCTTTATTTATTTGGGTGTGGCGTCATGGCCACCGAATGCAGCTGCTCTGTTTTGTGGTGAGCCCTCTGTGTGGTTTTCGACTCTCCTGCACTCCCCTGCCCCCCCCCCCCCCCCCTCCCTCTCCTTTTCCATCCTGTGTGCTTTGGCATTTTGTTTTCATCCGTTCTACACCTTTGTCTTCGAGAGAGAGAGGATTGAGAGCGGGTGCATTTTGGGTGCGGCCTACTGGCTTTGACGGCGCTTTGTAAGCCTTTTTGGTTCACGAGTTATCAAACAGTGACCACTATATTAGTCATGGGTGTGTGTCTGTCTGTCCGCAGCATAACTACCCGATGATATCATCCGATCTTGATGAAACTTGGGTGGGAGGTTGATATCATGATCTAGTTGTGTTCTGCCGAGAGTGGGTGTATTGCGCCCGTTTTGGGCGGAGCCACGCCCGAAAAAGATGTCTTTTTTTTTTTTAGGGGGTAATCGAGTTCAAGCTACATCTTCTCTGAGGGGGTTGGTGGAATCTGACAGGGGTTTCAGTATTTGGTTAGGCCAATGTCATGTGTCTAGCCCCACGGAGCTCGATTTTTCATTTTCACTCCAAGGTCAAGGTCACAAGGTCACGAAATTTAGGAAAGTCGATTTTTGATGGTTTTATTACATTGTTCGCTTCCTGATAGGGTGAAATGTCAAACATGATCTTATATTATCACATACTGTACATCATGAAATACAAGTTTTCCAACAAATTTCAGAATCTTCGACCTTTGACCTTTGAAGGTCACAAAGGTCAAATTTTCAAAGTTGTCGGAATCGAACCGAATTTTCGATATTGTGCAACTAACTAACCTCATAACTGGTTATGGTCCCGATTTGATGCATCAATCGTCAATGATCATGACGATCGAATTGATAGTCCATCCTTTGTCATTGAATACCGCTCGCTTGTGAACCATCGTCTCCTGACTTGTTTGTGCTTATAATGCACGTTTGTTATTTATTTTAGTTTGATTTATTTCGGTTTGGTACCTTCTTGTCCGGTTCGGACAAGTGGGGGGGGGGGGGGGGGTGTTAATTCACTGGTATGGCGAATACACGCTCTCGGTTAGAGGCATTCGACAGTCTAACGAGGAAGCATGCATTTGTGTGTGTTCCACCAGAAGGAGTCCTCACTGAGGATGTGGTACTCGCAGTGGGGAAAATAATCGGGTGCGAACATGTCCGAGCTGCCTCAAGAATGAATCAAAAAGTTATTTTCGTGTCCGAAGAAAATTTTGTTTCATGACGTCGTGAATGCAGGTTTAACCACAGAGGATGATGTTTTTATGTTAGCGTCCCCAATGGATACTCCTCCAGCGATGAAAATCGTCGTATCAAATGTACCACCATTTATATCAAGCGACAAACTGATGTCAGTCCTTTCTCATTAGGCCAAACAAAAAAATATTCATGTTTGGCGTCCCCACCCGCTTCCTTTTTAAAGGCCGCCTCCTTTTTTTTCTTTTTTTTTCTTTTGTAACATCGTTCGACTGATCGCGAGCAATCAATTTTCAGGAAGACACAAAAGAAAACAAAGTACAGTATGCAAATATATGAAATGGTCTCTTTTACTCGTCTTTTATTAATATGTTACTCAGTACATGTTGTATTTTGTCAACACAGATCGTCAAGACCCAAACATTCTACATGTATTTCAAATCCAAAGAAACAAAAAAGCAGGCGACCATCTTGGGAAAAATGAGCCTGGTGGCCATTTTGAAAAAAAAAAAAAAAAAAGTGCCTCCTCCTCCTTTTTTTCAAAAAGGGAGGACGCTAAACGTTTTTTTTTTTTTTTTGGCCTTATGGAACAGTTGTGTCGAGAATGTCCATGATCCCCCTGAATAGTGAAGAGCCGAGACGAGAGGATAAAACATGTGATGAGCTTCCGTCGCCAAGTTTACAAGGTACTTCCCGATCGGGCGACGACACAGGGTTAAATATTTCATTTAAAGTAAAATTTGACGATCGGGAGTATCAAATGTATGCCTCGTCAGCCTCACTAACGTGCTTTCACTGTGGAGCCTTTGGTCACGTTAAACGTTTCTGTCCCAAGGTTTCGTGTTCAAAGTGTGGGGAAAATGGTCATGTGGACACCGAATGTAAAAAGGATAAGAATACTTTCGTTCCTATTAAACCGACTGGAGTTAATCCTGTGAGTTTACCGGTTCCTGCTGTTCCCTCCTGCAGTGAGACGAATAATAGCAGCATCCATATGCATATCCCGAGTCTTGAAAACGATCGCACTTCACTTCCTGTTACAGAAACCGAAGCAACCCCAACTTGTACAACTTTTGCTGCCATTCCCTCATGCACTGAAGGAATGGAGGAGGATCCTATATTATTAGTTCTAAAAAACGTAGGGCGTCGGCTGCTAATTTCCTACCAGTAATCCAAAAAGGTGGTATTGGAGAAGGCCAGTGTAGCTGAACACGCACCTTAATGTGTTCCTCATGCTTCCATTGGGTTTGGAAAAAAGCATAATGAATCGGGTGCTGCAATTGAGGATAATATGTCTGAAAGTTTGTGTACCAACTCTGTGTATACAGATTGCTATATGGGTGAAATAAGTGGCAACGCTGAAGACGTTGCTAAACCCTCACCGTTACGATCATTAGTCACTGTGAACGAGCAGACAGTGACTGACTCATGCCTCCACGGTGCTGCTCTACCGATGCAGATTCAAAACTGTGTTACCGAGTCGCTCATCGATTTGGTAGATTGTGCTCCACAAGAGGATGAAACCGAGGTTTTAACTTCTGATGAGCACAAATATCACCATGGAAACGTGGATCGCACAGTGGAGCTCTCCAGCCAATCCCCAGAGATACTGACAATTCCCATAGTGACCACGGAGGCCGACATCCTCGATCCCGGAGGGACCTTGTCAGACTTGTCGGAATCTGATGAGGATGACGAGGTGCCCGAGTTGTTGTCTCAGTCTCAGTTGAGTCAGCCAATGGTATCTCCTCAACTAGTACTTTCTTTTTTGGATGAAACCTATAGACAGCGAAATGTAGTTATCAGGGATACATTTCCTGATTTAGGTTCATTTATTCAATCAGCAAAAGAAATAACGAGAAAGGCCAAGGAATTTCCACTAACAAGGTCACAGTTTCACCGACTCAGGAAAATTATTACAAAAGCCGGTCTTGAGATTTCGCAACACCCAATCAAGCCTTTTGATAAGGGATGAAGCAAATTACCTTTGGCACCTTGAACATTAACGGTGGAGGTGCAAACCCAAACCGCCAAACTCAAGTGCAAAGTTTGTTTTGGTGTAAAAATGTCGATGTACTTTTATTGCAGGAAACGCACATCACCCAGAACGTAGAATATGATTGGTGTCGTGTTTTTGGGGGACAGTGCTTTTTTAGCAACCTGTCTTCTCTTTCGGCAGGTGTTGCTTTCGTACTTAGACCAGGGCTAGTACCTGAGTCAATCCTCTTCCAGGAGATTGTTAAAGGCCGATTCAGCTCTCTTGAACTGGTGGTTAATAATTTCCATTTCACATTATTCAATGTGTACGCACCTAGTGAGAGTACAGAACGGAAAGCTTTCTTTGCGTCTGTGATTAATCACCTGCAGACAGTTGATCTAAACCAATATGTGTGTATCGGGGGTGATTTCAACTGTACCTTTGAACCTGTAATGGAAAGGAACTCGGCAGAACCTCATCCTGAATCATGTATTGATTTATCCCTTTGGTTTACCCAATGAACCTCAGTTTACCTGGAGCCACATCACCAGAGGAAGAGTGTCCTTTGCGAGACTCGACCGATGGTATATAAACTCACCTTTTAGAAACGCTATAGTCTCTCCGGATTATTTTCCGTCAATATTCTCAGACCATCATTTAGTAACCATGGCGTTTCTTTTTCCTCAGTCAATAAATAAAAGTGCATACTGGAAATTTAATACCAGTCTTCTAGAAGATGGTCTATTTAAAGAAGCTTTCCAAGTTTTCTGGGTGAATCAAATCCGAAGAAAGCCCCCTTTTTCTTCAGTAAATCTTTGGTGGGACAATACGAAAACCCAGATTCGGGTGTTTTGTCAACAGTTTAGAGCAAACATTACAAATGTTAAGAATGTAACAATGACTTTGGATGGGATCTTGATGAGATCTTGACGGTGAAGGCATGGATTTTCGAAGCTGTACACGATCTGCACGTTTTCAAAGTTAAGTCATTGTTCACAATTGTATTTTGTCGAAACTGTATTTATATTTCGGCGTGTGAACCTATCGCGTGTCCCTAGGAAGTTTCTCGGTGTTAATCTTTCATAAATTAATCGTTCTGTTCGCCGCGCGTGTGCGGCCTTGCCTCAGGCTTCCCCGGTCCCCCGTCGAAGTTTGTTCCTTCCTTCGCTGTTTTTGCTAGGTTCTTAGATTTTTCCCTTTACCCCAAACTTCCCCGAACATCTACTCTTTATCTAACGTTTTAAACCCCCCCCCCCTCCCCCCCCCCCCCCAAAAAAAACAAAAAAACATTTCTTTCCCATTCTCCACTTGTGAAGTTGTCCCATCGTGTGCTTCTGTCCACGTGAGCTGTCTCGCCCCGCCCCCATTATCTCCTTGCCTTCCACCTTTTCCCCTGTTCACGTGACCCGTGGTTGTCCCTCAAGGCTCCCTCTCCCCGTTGGTATTTTTGTGGCTATAAGACTGTTCTTCACGGTTCTGTTTAAATATGTTTCAACTTTCCCCTGCAGTGCTTTATTCAGTGGTATATTACAACACGCTGTTTTTCTTCCTATTTAAAAGGCTTTTTTCAATTCCCTCTTCAACTCATTCCACTTCAAAAAAATATTCAATCTCTTACAATTCTTTCTCATTACATGCTCTAAATTCATATTCATTCCACCCCACCTACATCATTCTTAAACGGATCGCTAACTTGAAAATCACAATAAACCCAAATTGTTATAAATGTTCGTCTTTCATTAATCATCCACTTTCGAAACTCCCCCCTTGACCCACCCCTCCTAAACTCCCCCTCGCCCTTCCCATTCAAAACTCCCCCCCAACCCCTCCCCTTCAAATCTCCCCCCCCCCCCCCCAACCATCCCTCTCCAATTCTCCCCCCTCCCACCTCCTCCTCAAAGCTGCCTCCTCCCCACTTCATCTCCCTTCTATCTCATACCTCCACCTCCCCCAACCTTCACTTTCCTCTGCCCCCCCTCAAAGAACCCCTTACTGTGCCTCATCCCATCACCATCAAACCTTTCGTCCTCTTCATCCTTCCCTTTCTTGTAACTCTTCTGTAATCTCTGACACACTATCAACTGCTCTTCCTACCTCCCCCTCTCATCCTTCATCTGACCTTACCCCTCCCCTCCCCTGTCCTGCACCCAATGCTCCCCCTCTCTCCTCATTAACGGTATGGACCTCAATCAACCGGGGCCTTCGCTCAAACCTGATTGATCTCTCCATTCAGGTTGTTTCTGACAATCCAGACATGATCTGCTTAACAGAAACTTTCCTACTTCAAGATGTCTCTGATTCCTTAATATCTCTTCCTGGTTACTCCCTCCTCCGGTATGATATACCGGAGCCTCGTCCTGGTGGTGGGGTGGCTATCTTTATCAAAAATTCTCTTCCTCACTCTCCTTGCACTGCCCTCTCTCCACCCCACCCCCCAGGAGTACCTCTGCCTACGGCTTCCTCTCCACTCCCACCTTTTGTTCATATGTGTTTGTACCGTCCTCCAAACAGTGATGACTCCACTTACATTTCGCTGTCGGACAACATGGACCAACTTCTATCAACTCATCCAAACTCTCTCTTCCTCATATGTGGTGACTTCAACTGTCATCATGCCAGCTAGCTGGGTGTGGGTTCCTCTCTCACCAGCCATGGCACCTCAGCAAAGGACTTCTGCGACTCATTGGGACTGACACAATCTGTCAATTTCCCAACCCGTATCTCAGTCAATGGAGTATCTTCTCTTCTCGACTTGGTTATGACAAACTTCCCTGCAAATGTCTGCTGCTCTTCCTCTGCTCCAATCGGTTCTTCTGATCATGCGCTTGTTAAAGTGGACATCTCTCTGGCCATTCTCAGAGAGCCTCCTCAGCGCCGACGAGTCTGGCATGTCACTCAGGCTGACTGGCACAGTCTGCGAGCAGCCATAAATCATCTGGACTGGCCTCCCATCTCTACTGCCTCTGACATAAATTCTTCCTGGGAATTCTTCCAAAGCAAACTGCTCTCTCTCATGCACAGATTTATCCCATCTCGTCTTCAGTTGTCTTACCCTTCCTCCCGTCCATGGTACACTGAATCTTGTGGTGAGGCAACTGCCCTGAAACAACTTGCCTTTGCCTCTTGGAAGGCAAATCCAACTGAAGGCAATCTCAGTTCCTTCCACCAAGCTCAGAACAAGTGTGTGTCTACCCTCAGGAGTGCCAGGAAGCACTACCACCTCTCCACATTCAAGATTGAACTCTCAAACCTGTCTCCTTCCTCCAAATCCTGGTGGCGTATGGTCAAATCCGTTTCTGGTGTTTGTTCCCCCTCCATCCCCTCCCTTACCTCAAATGGCTACACAGTTGACACCGTACGTGACAAAGCCGAATGCCTCAACTCTGTATTTGCCTCAAAATCTTGTGTCCCAAGCCCATCTCTCTCTGTTCCCACCTTACCCAGTCGAACCCAACTGCTCCTGGACTCTGTGTCCTCTCCTGACAAGGTGGAAAAGTTTTTGTCAAACCTCGACTCTGATTCTGCAACTGGACCAGACGGCATCAGCCCACATGTCCTAAAATCCTGCTCTGCCACTCTATCTCACCCTCTCTCTGTTCTTTTCACCCTCTCTTTTGCTCAAGGTCATCTGCCAGCATCTTGGAAATCAGCAAACATTACCACTTTTCACAAAAAAGGTGCAAAAACAGATCCTTGCAACTACAGACCAATCAGCCTGCTCCCAATTATCAGCAAAGTCATGGAATCCATCATTGCTTTGGATATCAAATCCTTCCACTTCTCCAATGGCTTGATCTCTGATCATCAATTTGGATTCAGACCAGGTCATTCTACTCTGAACATGTTGCTTCTGCTGTCTCAACAATGGATGGAGGTCCTCAATGCCAAACAGGAAATCAGAGCTGTCTCCCTTGACATATCACGTGCCTTCGATACGGTCTGGCACCCAGCTCTGCTCACCAAACTCTCCTCCTATGGTATCCATGGAAATCTCCACTCATGGCTTGCGGACGTCCTCTCTGGTCGTAGGCAACGTGTGGCCCTGAATGGATTTCTCTCATCTCCCCCTTCCTGTTCTGGCTGGAGTTCCCCAGGGTAGTGTTCTGGGCCCTGTGCTATTTCTGGTCTTCATCAATGATCTCTCCGACTCTCTGGAAAATCCTCCCTATCTCTTTGCTGATGACTCCACTATCTGCTCTCTCCATTCCTCATCCCTCAGATCGGCAGTCTGCAGCCGCCTCACTCTCTGCAGACCTGGACAAAATCACAAACTGGTCAAATAAGTGGAACATGACTGACTTTCAATCCTGACAAATCTCACGCTCTTACTATGTCTCTCCGAAAAGACCGACTGGAAAACCCTCCCATCTACCTTCTCAACAATCCTCTCCAAGAAGTTCTGTCGCTCAAGCTTTTGGGTCTCACTATCTGCCATGATCTTTCTTGGGAAAACCACATTTCCAAGCTGGCCTCCAAAGCCAGTCGCCGACTGGGCATTCTCCATCGTGCGAAGTCCTTCCTTGGCCCACCTGAGCTCCTCACCACATACAAGGCTTTCATCCGCAGCTCAATGGAATACTGTTCCCCCCTCTGGGCCGGTGCTCCTGCCTCACACCTAGCTCGGCTTCACGCTGTTGAAAACAAAGATTTGTTACATATTTATGGGAATGTATGTGAATTACTATTCAGGTCTTTGCTTATCAATGTGTAGTCGATTAAGGGTTGTTGTGGTTGGAGGGTCAGGAGCCCTTCTGGAAAAAGAGACCGGAAACGGAAGAAGAAAGACACGAGGTCGAGAGAAGCGACGAGGATTCTTCTTCCTCGCCCCGCTCCGACGAGAGGTGGGATCGATATTGAGCCGTGTGGACAAGCGGCGTTCCCAAGCCCGTCTGGCGAGAGGAGTTACCGGGACGGGTACCTACCCGGTGGACACGTCAAGCTGCCGTGGGGCCGTGCACCGACCCAGCGTCTGGCACCATTCGCGGCACCGTCTACAAAGACGCGTACGGGTCGCACGTTGGGGCCTAACACGTGTTGCAAGCGGCGTGTGGCTTTTGCCTGCTTTACAGTACCCGCTTCGCGTGGCCAGGAGGGGGCTGCATCCGTTGTTCCCGGTACGATACATGCCCAGTGGAAAAACGTCCACCCGGGGTTCGTTCAACCGCCCGAGTGCGGCGAAGCCGACCATCATCTTGGTCAGGAGGGGCCCAGAGACATTGTGAGGGACAGAGACCAAAGGGGGTCGTGAGTACAAAAGGGGACACACGTATGTAAGATGGCCATCTTAATCATCTAGGGGATTGATTGTTGAGTGTGAATTGTGGATGGTGGATTGCTCGGGGAATATATCCTTGATTGTATCATGGAAATTGTATGGTATCATTACCCTTGAAATATATCATTGAAAATCAGTTTTCTCTTGGGTGGAATTCATAGGGATTGCGTTGCGAAAGCGCATATATATAATACCACTTTCTGGCGAAGTTCCTATCCCGGTCCGGGGGTCACCGAGACCAAGTAGTCACCGAGGGGACCACGTAACAGAATTGGGGGCTCGTCCAAATTACGATTTGCGGATTCGCAATTGGGTTTACGTCCGGGATCTAAAATTGTATAAAATAATAAAATAATATTTTTATTAATTAAAATTTATTAATTAAGTATTAATTGGTAATTTTTTGGGGAAATTGGGGGTAAAGTATTGGGTGAAGGTTAACAGGGGTTAACGATAGGCACCATGGCGTTTGTGGCACAGAACTTTGCGGTAACCCCGAGTGAGGCACAGTTCCGAGCGTTACTAAAGTCGGACCTCTTGAAATTGGCCAAACATTTTAACTTGGAGGTCCGAACTAATTTGAGGAAGGCAGAGTTGCAGGCCACGGTGATACAATCTATGGTGGGATTAGGAACATGGGACGAGTTAGCCTGGGAGTGGCTACCCGAAGAACCAGAAGACGTTGAGCTCCGGAAACTGGAGTTGCAATTACGGAGCCAGGAACGGATCAAAGAAGAAGAAAGGAAAGCAGAAGAGAGGAGAGAAGAGAAACAAGCACAGGAAAGGAGAGTGGAACGAGAACTCCAGGAAAGGTTAAAAGAAGAAGAAAGGAAAGCAGAAAAGGAAAGAGCAGAAGAAGAAAGGAAAGCAGAAAAGGAAAGAGCAGAAGAAGAAAGGAAAGCAGAAAAGGAAAGAGCAGAAGAAGAAAGGAAAGCAGAGGAGAGGAGAGAAGAGAAACAAGCAGAGGAGAGGAGAGCTGCAAGGGAACTCGAAGCAGAGGAGAGAAAAGCAGAAAGGGAATTAAAGGAACGTGACATGGAGCTTCGGCAGGAAATTAAATTCAAGGAGCTGGAGTTAATGAGAGAACGGGAAGAGGCACCACCCTTACTGACGGGGTTGACACCTAACCAGAAAACCTGGGATGTGGGCAGACATGTGAGGCTGGTTCCACCGTTCAGTGAAAAGGAAGTCGCGAAATTTTTCCCACACTTTGAGAAAGTGGCTCGACAATTAAACTGGCCGGAGGAGGCCTGGACCATACTAGTGCAAAGTGTGCTGGTGGGAAAAGCTCAAGAGATTTATTCGGCGCTACCAATTGCCCAATGTGCAGATTATGAGGTACTGAAGAAGCACATCCTCAAAGCCTATGAGTTGGTTCCGGAAGCTTACAGGCAAAAATTCAGGAATGCCAGGAAGAGGGAGAGTGAGACCCATGTGGAGTTTGCCAGAGTGAAAGAAAACATGTTTGATCGGTGGTGTGAGTCAAAGGAGTCGGGAAAGACTTCGAAACATTGCGTGACTTGATCCTGGTGGAGGAATTTCAGCAGTGTGTCCACGAGGACATCAAAGTGTACCTGCAGGAAAAGAAAGTACCAAAGTTGTGGGACGCAGCCACCATGGCAGATGAGTATGCCTTAACCCACCGAATAGGGGTCCACGAACCTAACTCCTCGCCTAGACTTCAGCAGGGGAGTTATGGAACACCCGGTGCGGAGAACGACCTTACATGGCGGCGGCCTCGAGATGATTATGGGGACAACTATGATACCCCAACTGTTAGAAATCAGAGGGCTACGGGCCCAAGACAAACGTATTTTCCGGGGGGCCCGAGGCAGACCACGAGTTTTTCCTCCGGGCCTACTTGCGCTTTTTGCAAGAAACCTGGACATGTGATGTCCCAATGTTATGCCCTGAAAAAGGAAAATCAGGAGCGGAGTTCGACTAGTACGACTCCAAATGCAATGGCCATTGTGAGAAATCGCCATCAAAAGGGTTACCAACCATTTATTTCAGAGGGGTTTGTGTCACTGGATGGAGCCTCGACTAACCGGAGACCGGTTAGGATATTGAGGGACACAGGAGCACATCAATCTTTAATGCTTGAAGGCATTTTGCCATGGTCCGAGGAGACGGCAACGGGGGATAGTGTTCGTTTACAGGGGATCGGGGGCGGTGTTAGTGCTCCACTTCATGTCATCCATTTGGAGTCCGATTTGGTGTCAGGACCGGTCACCGTCGGTTTACAAGCCACACTTCCTGTAGAGGGTGTATCTGTGGTTATCGGGAATGATTTGGCCGGGGGTCAAGTTTATGGTAACCTGAGGGTTGGTAAAGAGCCCAGCAGGGAAAATAACACCACACCAGCTCGGGATGGCGACAAAAGTACCAAGTTATTTGTAGGGGGACTGAACTTCAAAACAGAGGAAGAAGTTCTGACCTCTGTCCAACAGATATGGGCCGCTGGTGGAAGTGCGGTTGGTAAGAGACAGGGAAACGCAACAGTCAAGAGGGTTCGGCTTTGTCACGTTTGCAAGCACAAAAGACGCCAGAGAGGCAGAGAAGAATTGGAATGGCAAGGATTTGGAGGGTCGGACCATAACAGTAGGGAAGGCATTTCGTAGGCGTCGAGAGGTCTACCGGAGAGTACAACTGGGCGGTAGTTTTGGTGGTGGCCGCAATCAATATTATTATGGAGGCTCCCTGAGTTACGGCAGCTCCCGAAGGAAGGATTGTCAAAGTAGTGGCCGAGAAGGAGACCGCTATTCATGGGACTACAGTGACAAGCGGTCCCACCATAATTATTAGGGAAGTTCTGAAAAGCTGAAGCACTGAATGCGGCGGAGCCGCCGAGCCAAGATTCCTACACGGATTAACCGTGAACGCCACGTTCCTAAAGGCATCCAGGTAGAGAACTTTCCTGCACGGACTAACCGTGAACTCCACGTTCCTAAAGGCATCCATGTAGTGAATACTCGGCTTGGCCTCCCGGAAAAAGTGCTATTGAGTTGCTTAACTTTGGATCTTTGATCAACCCCTTAACCTTCATTCACAAGAAACTGACAGTCAAAGTCAGAGGGTCATGAGATGGAGTTTGGCTTGGCAGGAGTCCAACGGGAAATTGAACATGTAAAGGGCAGGGACAATGTCGTTGCTGGTGCTTTGTCCAGAGTGAATTACCTTTGAAAATCTCTGGGGGTTTTGTGAAATTTTGTTGCTTTATTTTTGAGTTGTGATAATTGTTGCCCAGGGGAACTGATGATTTGGGGGTTGAGTTATCTGGTTTGTTTATCCAAGTTGGCCGGCAAAGAAAGTTTTCGCTGGGTTCAACTTTCTTTCTTGAAGGGGGGGAGTGTTACATATTTATGGGAATGTATGTGAATTACTATTCAGGTCTTTGCTTATCAATGTGTAGTCGATTAAGGGTTGTTGTGGTTGGAGGGTCAGGAGCCCTTCTGGAAAAAGAGACCGGAAACGGAAGAAGAAAGACACGAGGTCGAGAGAAGCGACGAGGATTCTTCTTCCTCGCCCCGCTCCGACGAGAGGTGGGATCGATATTGAGCCGTGTGGACAAGCGGCGTTCCCAAGCCCGTCTGGCGAGAGGAGTTACCGGGACGGGTACCTACCCGGTGGACACGTCAAGCTGCCGTGGGGCCGTGCACCGACCCAGCGTCTGGCACCATTCGCGGCACCGTCTACAAAGACGCGTACGGGTCGCACGTTGGGGCCTAACACGCGTTGCAAGCGGCGTGTGGCTTTTGCCTGCTTTACAGTACCCGCTTCGCGTGGCCAGGAGGGGGCTGCATCCGTTGTTCCCTGTACGATACATGCCCAGTGGAAAAACGTCCACCCGGGGTTCGTTCAACCGCCCGAGTGCGGCGAAGCCGACCATCATCTTGGTCAGGAGGGGCCCAGAGACATTGTGAGGGACAGAGACCAAAGGGGGTCGTGAGTACAAAAGGGGACACACGTATGTAAGATGGCCATCTTAATCATCTAGGGGATTGATTGTTGAGTGTGAATTGTGGATGGTGGATTGCTCGGGGAATATATCCTTGATTGTATCATGGAAATTGTATGGTATCATTACCCTTGAAATATATCATTGAAAATCAGTTTTCTCTTGGGTGGAATTCATAGGGATTGCGTTGCGAAAGCGCATATATATAATACCACTTTCTGGCGAAGTTCCTATCCCGGTCCGGGGGTCACCGAGACCAAGTAGTCACCGAGGGGACCACGTAACAGAATTGGGGGCTCGTCCAAATTACGATTTGCGGATTCGCAATTGGGTCTACGTCCGGGATCTAAAATTGTATAAAATAATAAAATAATATTTTTATTAATTAAAATTTATTAATTAAGTATTAATTGGTAAATTTTTGGGGAAATTGGGGGTAAAGTATTGGGTGAAGGTTAACAGGGGTTAACGATAGGCACCATGGCGTTTGTGGCACAGAACTTCTTGGGAAAACCACATTTCCAAGCTGGCCTCCAAAGCCAGTCGCCGACTGGGCATTCTCCGTCGTGCGAAGTCCTTCCTTGGCCCACCTGAGCTCCTCACCACATACAAGGCTTTCATCCGCAGCTCAATGGAATACTGTTCCCCCCTCTGGGCCGGTGCTCCTGCCTCACACCTAGCTCGGCTTCACGCTGTTGAAAACAAAGATTTCAGAATCATTGGAATCTCCTGCGATGAAGCTAACTCCGAGGGCCTTTCACATACTCACCGCAGGCAGATTGGTGGTCTTTCTGTCTTCTACTGACTCCTCTCTGGCCTTGCTCCCTGAGCTCTCTCTGTGCTCTGTCCCCCTAATATTCCTACAGGTCACACAAGATCTGCCAGCAACCCTCTTATGGTTAAACTGCCAAAATCTCGGCTCTCTGCTCACCTTCACGCTTTCATTCCCCTTTTCTCCCACCTCTGGAACAAACTCCCCCACTCCCTTCAATCCCACTCCCCCCTCCAGGTCTTTAAAACAGTTGTTCACCACCATCTCTTATCTTCCCCTATCCAAAACCTTGATCTTTTCTACCCCCGCTAATTCACCCCAGATACACTTTTCTTTAATTCCAACTTCTTTCCTGGAAGTCCTTGCAGTGTTCATATGTTTTATACCTCTCCCACCTCCCCCCAAACCTATTATAATATAGCCCTCTCCCTCCCACATTTCTCTCGATGTCCCTGCTCTCGAATGTTGTGTTTGTGTCCTTCCCCCTCTCTCCCCATCTTGTCTACCGCTCCCCTTATTTTGTGTTTTATGTGTCGGTTTGACTTTTTGTGTGATTAATGTTAGCTCTTTCACGAGCCTCGAACTTGTATACAAAAAAAAAATAATAATAATAATAATGACTTGTTTGGAAGCTGACTTTGTTCAGCTCGAAGGTAAACTGGCTAAGAATAATAATACAAGAAACTACCAGTTATTACCAGAAAAGAAGTCTAAGTTGAGGGAGTTAATCCAGGAGAAAGCAGCAGGGTTGTTGCTCAGACTAAGGCTAAAGAACTTAAAGGTTTTAGATACACCTAGTAAAGCTTTTTTCATCTGGATTCTGTCAGTAAAGCACCCAAGAACATTTTTTCTGTAATTGAGCCTGGCGGAGCTGTTGTTGTAAATCCCAGAGACAGACGGTTATGTGTTCAAGATTTCTTTTCCAAACTGTTTTCAAAACAGGTTGTTTGTGATGAAACAATGATACTTTCAACCGATCCTCGTTAACTGAGCCCCAGCGGCTGAACATGGACTCGCCAATTACGCTCGAGGAGTTAACGCAAGCCCTGGCTGGAATTGACTCAGGAAGAGCCCCTGGAATCGATGGTCTGCCGGCTGAATTTTATGTGGAATTTTGGGAACTGTTCGGTCCAGAACTGATGCATGTTCTTGAATCATCACTGACTCATGGAGAATTGCCTTTAAGTTTGAGAAGAGCGGTGATGTCCCTTCTTCCAAAAGCTGGTGATTTGCGACACATGAAGAATTGGAGACCTGTTTCTCTACTAGGCACTGATTATAAAATCCTTTCAAAAGTTCTGGCGAATCGAGTTAAAAAGGTAATTTGCGATTTGGTTCACCCTGATCAGAGTTATTGTATCCCAGGTAGATCTATGTATGATAAGTGATAACATATTTTTCATTGGAGATCTGATAGATGGCAACTGTGTGCAGAATGACTTTGGTATGATTTTTCTTGATTTAGAAAAGGCTTTTGATAGCATCGATCACGTCTTTTTGAATCATGTGCTTGAAGCTTGTGGATTTGGAGCTAATTTCAGGACTTGTATTGCTTTATTGTACAACAATATATTCAGTTTAGTCAAGGTGAACAATGAGCTTTGTTCTCCCATACAGGTTCAAAGGGGGGTAAGGCAAGGTTGCCCTGTCTCCGGCTTACTGTTCACCCTTGTAATGGAATCACTTCTCGTGTTACTAAGGAATAACGTTTCTGGAATGAGTATATCTCCTGAACATCCTCCAGTTGTCGTATCGGCGTATGCTGATGATGTTGCAGTCATTGTTAAAAACAATAACGACATTGCAGCTCTTGCTAAGTGCCTACATTTGTTTTGTTTAGCTTCCTCATTGAAGTGCAACTGGGAAAAGAGCAAAGTGTTATGGGTTCCCTCTGTCAGGAACAGTGCATCTGGAATGCCCCAAGGTCCGCCAATACACCTTCCTGCAAGTTTAAAGTGGGTGGATGATGGTGTTCGCTATCTTGGAGTGTTTCATGGATCCCCACAGTACGGCCAGAAGAACTGGGAAGGTGTTGCTGAACGCATAAAAAAGAGATTGAGTAGGTGGAGGAGAGCCATCCCTCACCTTTCCTATAAGGGCCGAGTTTTGGTCGTCAAGAATCTAGTCGCCTCCTTCTTGTGGCACACATTCATCTGCCTGCAACCACCAGAAGGCTTGGTGAAGGAAGTGTAAAGGCAACTGTTGGAGTTATTTTGGGGAGGTCATCACTGGTTACGGCCAAACGTTGTATGCCGTCCATTGGCCGAGGGTGGCCAGAGTATGATAGACGTCAGGAGCCGTATAATGGCCTTTCAGCTATGCTCTGTGCAAAAACTTTTGACGAAAGAGCAATTACCAAACCATGTTTTGGCCACCCACATTTTGCGGCAAGCTGGCGGGCTAGGATATGGCCACGAATGTTTCTTGGTCCTGCTTCAATAAGTTGACATATCTCCTCTTCCAGTTTTTTATCAGAGTGTGTTGAATGCTTGGCAGAACCTCACAGTGTGCCATCATGAAGACAACTACGACATCCATATGTTTGCACAAGAGCCTTTGTTCTGCAATCGGCTTTTCCCTAACATGCCCAAAAGTAGAGACCTCTGCCAGCATTTCATAATTGCCAGCATCACAAAATTATGGCACCTCCGGCAAGTTTCAGGTTGCGGGTAGAAATCAGCTCGAGAAGTAGCCGAGCTAGCAGGAATTCGGTCTGAAAGAGTGACTGCAAAAGTGTTGAGAGAGGCGATACGAATAGGGGTACGGCTGAGAGTATGCTGGTCCCATGAGCTCGAACCATTGCACGATGAGTGGGTTTTTCCTGGGTTATTGGTGCACTTCAAGTCGAAAGACTTACCCCCGGTTAGCATGGGGTTAAGCCCCTTTCAAGAGACTAGCAGTAAAGAGCTATACAAGTCATGTGTCAAGTTACTGCTGGGGGATATGCCGCTAAATGGAGTAATCCGGTGGAAGAGACTGTTGCCTGTGGGACCCCCCTTTGAACCTGTATGGGACTCCATGTATAGCAAGCTCGTAAGTAAAAGATCTGGTGATCTCCAATGGAGACTGATCCACTGGATAGTCCCCTCCAATAAGTTAATCAACCATTTCTCTCCTACATCCACATGTTGCCCGTTCTGCATATGTACGGAGGACGTGTTCCACGCCTTCATTAATTGTGTGAGATTGGTTCCTTTGTTTCGGTGGTTTAATCTTGTGGCACACCGAATGAATGTTGTTTTCTCGTTGCGTTCTTTTATTTTTGGCTTTAATGCCAAGTCAAGCAAGGAAAACATGTTAATGAGGTTTCTTGTCGCAACAGCCAAGCTGGCAATATATCTCTCAAGAAGGGAGAAATTTAACGGTAAACCTGCCGGAGAATGCAATGTTATGTTGTTTTTCAATGCCCTCGTGTCAGCAAGACTTAAACTAGAGTTTTGTTTCTATAAGGATGCAAACAATCTTGATGAATTCACCAATACTTGGTGTCATGAAGGGTTGTGTGAGGTTCGTGAGAACCAACTGTCAATATTTTTGTAGTTTTTTTGTAGGTTGTATAAAGTTAATGGTTTATTTTGGCAATCTGTGTGTTGTGATACTTCTGGAACCTTTTCGTTTCATTGCTTTTCATGAATTTATGGTTGGTGTAAATATATAATTTTCTTTTTTTTTTGTATTATTTTGATAATAAAGACTTCAAAAGTCTCTCGTCCTCTCTCTCTCTCCTCCTCCCCCCCCTCCTCCTACTCCTCCTCCTCCTCCTCCTTTCTCTCTCTCTCTCTCTCTCTCTCTCTCTCTCTCTCTCTCTCTCTCTCTCTTTCTCTTTCTCTTTCTCTCGGTCTCCGTCCCACTCCCTCCCCCATCCCTTTCCTCTCTCTCCCCTCTCCCCTCCCCCCCCCCCTTACAAACTGTATGATTACAAGTCCTCTATTGGTGTAATTTCTTGAAAGGGTGTTGGAGAGGAGGATAAGGATGAAAGTGAAGATCGACGAAATGCAGTTTGGATTTATGCCAGGAAGAGGAACGACAGACGCGCTTTTCATTGTGAGGCAGTTGCAGGAGAAGTACATGGAGAAGAGGAAGAAGTTGTTTCTTGGGTTTGTTGATCTGGAGAAAGCATTCGATCGGGTTCCATGCAAAGTATTGACATGGGCATTGAGGAAGTTAGGAGTGGAGGAATGGTTGATCAGAGTAGTGATTTCAATGTACAAAAGAGCGCGCACAGCTGTAAGGACGAAGGACGGGAACAGTGGTGAGTTTGAGATGAAGGTGGGAGTGCATCAGGGGTCGGTACTAAGTCCACTACTATTTGTAGCTGTGATGGAGGTGCTGGCTCAGAACGTAAAGGAGGGTTTACCGTGGGAGTTGTTGTATGCAGATGATCTGGTGTTGATTGCGGAAAGTATGGATGGACTGAAGGAAAAGATGAACACGTGGAAGGAATGTATGGAGACAAAAGGTCTGAAGGTGAATATCGGAAAGACGAAGGTGATGGCAAGTGGTAAAGCATGTGGTGAGGTGGAAAGAACTGGGAAGTGGCCCTGTGCTGTGTGTAGGAAGGGTGTCGGAGTGAACTCCATTCAGTGTACAATGTGCGCTGAGTGGGTTCATCAAAAATGTAGTGGTCTGAGAGGGTCATTAACCAGTGTGCCAGCTACATTCAAATGTAAGGTGTGCACAGAGGGAGCTGCAGATGGAGGAAATGTTGAGTTGGATCTTGGAGACGGTGTGAAGCTGGAAGGTGTGAAAACATTTTGCTACCTCGGAGACATGCTGAATGGAGAAGGTGGATCAGACTCGGCAACGGTTGCTCGAGTGAGATGTGCATGGAAGAAGTTTCGGGAATTGAGTGGCGTGCTGATGATGAGGGGAGTGTCGTTGAAGCTGAAGGGAAAGGTGTATGCTGCATGTGTGAGAAGTGTTATGATTTATGGGAGCGAGACATGGGTATTGAACGTAGAGCAGCAACGAAGGTTGGAAAGGGTGGAAATGCGAATGGTTCGACGGATGTGCGGAGTATCGTTGAGAGAGAGGAAGACAAATGATGAATTGCGAAAGATGATGGGAATAGAGCCTGTGATTGATGCTGTGAAGAGGAACAGGTTGAGATGGTTTGGTCATGTGTTGAGGAAGGATGAAAGTGACTGGTTGAGAAGAGTGATGGAAATGAATGTAGAAGGAAGTAGAAGACGGGGAAGACCGAGAAAGACTTGGCTAAAGATGGTGGAAGAAGAAATGTGGGCAAGGGGGTTAACAAGGAGAGATGCAGAAAATAGGGCAAAATGGAGAAGATTGTCATGGGGACCGCAAGGCTAACCCCCGCTCTAGCAGGGAAAATGGCCTTTTAAAATGCATGTTGTTGTTGTTGTTGTGTATTGGTGTAATTTCTCTCCAGCTAAAAACTGAAATGTACAAAAGTGACAATGATTTCGGAAAGAGAAAAAAGGACCTTTAACTGATGTTAGGACATTAACCAATAAAGTTATTTCACCGCTACAGCTGCAACAGATGGCGGCAGAATAGTGAAAGGAGAGGATGTGTGACCACGATGGTGAGAGGGTACAGCGACATTCACATGGTAATGTGTATGCTGCTGGCAAAGTGGGAGATCATTGTGCTTCAGATGATGGATGACTATGTTGTGTAGAGAAGGATACTTACTCGGCAGGAGGCACGACACAGTGCACGGCCAAAACGAAGGCATGAATGATAAAGGCACAGACGAGGTTTGTCTTGAACACTTCATCACGCATCTGGCAATACTGGAAGGGAAAGAAAGGGGAGGTAGGAAACGGGTGCAGAAATGGGGTTAGTGAAACTATGAGAGTCCATTAAAATCATATTTCATATTTTCCTCTCTTCCCATGACTACTCACTCTCTTGCGCACTAATGACGTGTGGGGCTGTGCGAGTGAGGCTTCTTGCATCACTCTGTTTCATGGTACCCTAGATGTAGATGAGGTCTCAAACAGTATACTCTGAAGCCGATTTTGTTTTGCTGATGATTGATGAGGTCCAAAGGGAGTAACACATCATACAGCTGACACTTACATTTCTGAACTTTCATCAGAAGTCTTTCTCTCGAGACCTCGAAGGGCTGAGATGATGAATGATGCCAGGGTCCTCCACCGATGACCGAGGCTGGCAGGACAATGTTTTATTATGTTTTTTTTGTATGTAGGATATCGGTATTATTTTGAGTGTGCTGTGAGAGAGGAAGTTTGTATTATATGAGTGTATCATGTGTTGAAATCATTTTGAATATATGTACACACACACACATATATATATATATATATATATATATATATATATATATATGACTCCATGGTAAGATCTCCAACCTTTAATTGAACAAACAATGACTCAACGTTTCGATTAACAACATGTGAAGCCACACGCCTCCGTTAATCTTCCTCAAGAGTGATAAAATCATCTCAACATCCCCTTACATGCACAGTGGGCGGGGTATATGCAAAGTGGTGTGGGCAATGCTGGACAGCCAATGAAACCGTATCACACCGCTCTTGTGAACGGAGACGTTACCGACCAAATTTAAAAATCAACCGCATATTAACAGTTCAAAATAATCCTGTAAGCAATGCTGGATTATAACGCAAGTGTTGAGAAAATCCAGAACAATCATTACATTTAATCAAAAGTTAAACTTGCAAACAATTAAATTGTAAATTAAATTCAAACTGTAAATATATTAAAGCCCAATTTTTTTTTTTAAGACAAAAGAAAATTGTCACATTATCAAGATCATCACATGTGGCCCTATGCGGTAAAGGTGAATGCGGGAAGGAGGTTGGTTTTAGGGAGGATAAAATGGGGGGGGGGGACCAGAGGGGGTTGGAAGTGGAGGGGGGGTGTGGGAGAGGGGTGGTTTGGAGGGATTGGAGGTGGGAGGGGGCAATTTGTCCGAATAAAAACCTTGTGTGATATATTATGTGGACTCGTTGTTCAAAGTACGGAATGCCTGCTTCGTTTACAGTAGCGTCCCTGTATAAAGAGAGTTGTGTCAACTCAAATTTGGACGCCATTTTGTGTCTAAGTGTGTCGGATTAGATATACATGTGCATTCGCGATATGGGGTGATATATTCTAAACCTGCTAAAAAAAAAAATTTACTACACATATTTAGTCTTATTATTACATACAGGTGATATTTGTTTTGTCAAAAACTCAGCTATTGCCGTGAAAAAGAGCTGTGTGGTGATATTAAAAGTGGTATGGCAATGCATATTACAAGCCAACACTGCATATAAGAGCAAACATTATAAGTAAGACAAACCAATGCTGTCGTTCTCTGAATTTTAATAACTTTTAGAAAGGAGTGTGGGCATATCCAATATTTTTTAAAGGGTGCCGAGAGCAATTCCGGTGTAGGATTTCCAGCCGACATATAGTCTAACACACTTAAAACAAATTCTGTACGTGGTATTGCCATATTTCTGACTTTTTATTATTTTGTTTTTTTATTATTTATAATTTTTATTTTATTATTTTTATATATTTTTATATTTATATATATTTTTTATATATATTTATATTTTTTAAATATTTTATAAAATTATATAATATTTTATATTTTTAATATAATATATTATTATTTTAATATATATAATATATATATAATATATATATATATATATATAATATATAATATATATAATAATATATATAATATATATAATATATATATATTATATATATATATAATAATATATATAATATATATATAATAATATATATAATAATATATATTATATATATATATATATATTATATTATTATATAATTATATATTATATATAATATATATATATATATAATTATATTATATATAATTATAATTACTAGGGCATGCCCGTACTATATATACTAGGGCATGCCCGTACTATATATATGCCCGTACTATATATCTATCTAAAATTATATCCCCCCCCTCTATTTACATGAAATGGTTTGGTCCATTCGCAACGCCAAAGCGAACGGCGAACGGCTTGCGAGTACAGTGACAATCCCCCCCCTCTATTTACATGAAATGGTTTCGTCCATTCGCAACGACCACAGAACCCCCCCCCCTCTATTTACATGGAATGGTTTGGTCCATTCGCAACGCCGGCACACGCGATCGTTCGCTGCTCTCTGATTGGTTGAATCGTTTTTTGTACATAGCTCGGTAAGTAATTGTCCGATTAATATGAAACCTTGAAAAGGCACATCCTCGGGTCCCCAGCAATATACCTGGCAAGTTAAAAGTATATCGGACCCGTGGTTGTCGAGAAACAGCGGTCACAGACAGACAAACGTACAAACGTACAAACGTACAGAGATTACTGGAATTATAGATAGATATATCTAAAATTATATCCCCCCCCTCTATTTACATGAAATGGTTTGGTCCAAAGCGAACGGCTTGCGAGTACGGTGACCCCCCCCCCCCCCCCCCCCCCTCTATTTACATGAAATGGTTTGGTCCAAAGCGAACGGCTTGCGGAGTTTGGTAAAGAAATCGCCATAGCTCGGTAACTACTTGTCCGATTAATATGAAACCTTGAAAAGGCACATCCTCGGGTCCCCAGCAATATACCTGGCAAGTTTAAAGTATATCGGACCCTTGGTTGTCGAGAAACAGCGGTCACGTACACACACACAGAGATTACTGGAATTATAGATAGATAATTATATTATAATTATATTATAATATTATTATATATTATAATATAATATATAATATATAATATATATATAATATAATATATAATATATAATATATATAATATATATTTTATATATATTATATTATAATTATATATATATAATTATATATTATATATATATATATATATTAATATTATATATATATTATTATATTATATATTATATATATATATATATATTATATAATAATAATATATATATTATTATATATATATAATAATATATATATAATAATATATATAATATATATAATATATATATATTATATATATTATAATAATATATATAATATATATAATATAAATATAATATATTTTATAATATATTATTTTATATAATATATATTTATATTTTATAATATTAATATTTATATTTATATTTATATATATTTATATATATTTATATATTTTTATATATATATATTTCTGACTTTATTATTTTTATTATTATTCTGACATATTTCTTTTCCATATTTCTGACTTTATCACTTGGAAATCTATACATCTTATATTTCCCAGATTGGTTTGAACAACCAAAAGCAGAACAACCAGTCATTTTGTTTGGCAATAAACAACATTCCCGTACCAAGCTGACGTTCACGCACGGTGAAGTTAGACACAAAATGGCACCACGAAATCACGTGACCAGAAATCTCGGGTCAGCGCATGGCGCAACTCTCTTTATACAGGGACTCTAGTTTACACAAGAGTGGGTCAAAAGCTACCGGTAAGTCAACGACCTCTTGTGTGATCGAGGTAACAGTTTCTTCTGTGTGCCAAGCCTCCAAAACACGTCTTCTGTTTCTGTTAGGTGTGGAGCCCAAAATATCAACCCTGTCCCATAAAGGTGTGTGGCCTTCCTTAAGGCCGTGCTTGGCAATAGCAGATCTGCTAGGATAATTACATTCGAATGCTTTTTGGTGTTCAGTAATACGTTGACCTAAGGTCCTCCCGGTTTCACCCACATACTCAGCTCCACAACCAGAGGGCACTACGTATACCACCCCTGACCTATCCTTCCTCGGAAGCTTGTCCTTGACCCTCATAAGGCTTGGCGAAGGGTGAAAACCGGTGTGAAACTCACCCTCACTCCTGCCGATTTCAAAATTCTGCCGACCCTCTGTGAAACCCCCGGTACAAAAGGGAGAACACACCAACCCTTTGGTTGTTCTCGCGGTCTCAGCCTGTTGTGTGGGGAAGCCCTTATCGTTTTCCTGTTGGGTAGCAAGCTATCAGGATAGCCATTTGCCCTTAACACATTTTGAAGATGGTCCACCTCACTCATCTCGTCTTCAAAGGTAGATGGTAAATCACGTGCTCTTTTTGAGAGGGTGTGCACCACCGATCTTTTGTGTTCCATTGGATGGCAAGACTTGAAATCAAGGTAGCGATCAGTGTGTGTAGGTTTTCTGTACACCGTTACCTTTAAGGCTCCTTTGGGATCCCTTGCTACGAGTGTATCCAGGAAGGGAAGGGCTCCATTTAACGACTACCTGTCGAGTTATGGGACCGAATACAACGGAGAGCTCACACTTTCGCGGAGCACACTCGGACATCGGTGGGGAAACGACATCAACGAAAGTTCACAGCATTGGTTGATGAAACCACACATCGCATGACTCCCGTCGTTGACGTGAACATTCTTCGGAACCGGTGGGTGGTTAACAGGTCGAGTACACAGCTCTCGGAGGCACAAACCAGCTTGTTGCAGAAGGGCCTTAATTTTGCCATCACTCCCCGATTTGTTCCGAAAGACACCATTGTATCACGGGTGGAATCTGCGATGATGAATCTTGATAACACCACCAAGAACGAAATCAGATCACGTGTGGCTGCTGTTTTACTTCGCCCTCCGCAATTTTCACGCAACAATTTCAATTTGGACCCGAAAGAACAACAAGCTTTACGAGAGTTACGCAACATGGACGATGTGGTGTTCTTACCAGCGGACAAAGGACGGGCAACGGTGCTCATGGATCGTCTTGTATACACGAACAAAATGCAGGATATGTTGGCTGACCAAAGTACTTATGAACGGTTAACCGCAGATCCAACGAAGAAGGAGGAACGAAGGTTAAACTCAATGCTTGCCAGATTAAAAGCGACTGGGAGATTATCAGCTGCGGCATACAAACGTCTGTACAGCAGTAAGGGCGTGGCTCCCAGGGCATACGGGCTCCCGAAAGTGCACAAAGAGGGATTTCCGCTACGGTTAATCGTTTCCTGTATTAATGGTCCATCATATGCGCTATCCAAGTTTTTGGCAAACATTTTGAAGCATTTGGTGGGGACGACAGAGCGAACCGTACACAATAGCACAGCATTTGCTGAAAGAGTGAAGCAGCTCACCATCGAGGCACACGAGACCATGGTTTCGTTTGATGTTGTGTCTTTATTTACCAACGTGCCCATAGCCCTGGCGATTGAGGTGGCAGACCGGCGTTTGATGGAGGATGATCGATGGAAAGAGACTGCGGGAGCTTTAAGCCCGATGGACGTCTGTGACATGCTTTCTACCTGCCTCTCTTCCACCTACTTTGTATTTAATGAGGTATATTACAAGCAGGTTTATGGCACCGCCATGGGTTCCCCGGTATCGGCTGTGATTGCCAACATGGTGATGGAGGATTTGGAGGAACGCACCATTCCAGCCCTGTTAGTGCAACCACGTGTTTGGTTCCGGTACGTGGATGACACATTTGTCATCTGTCATTCTGATGAGGTGGGCATCATCCATGAGACCATAAATAAAACTTTTTCCTCCATTAATTTCACCATTGAAGAGGAGAAAAATGGAGCCCTTCCCTTCCTGGATACACTCGTAGCAAGGGATCCCAAAGGAGCCTTAAAGGTAACGGTGTACAGAAAACCTACACACACTGATCGCTACCTTGATTTCAAGTCTTGCCATCCAATGGAACACAAAAGATCGGTGGTGCACACCCTCTCAAAAAGAGCACGTGATTTACCATCTACCTTTGAAGACGAGATGAGTGAGGTGGACCATCTTCAAAATGTGTTAAGGGCAAATGGCTATCCTGACAGCTTGCTACCCAACAGGAAAACGATAAGGGCTTCCCCACACAACAGGCTGAGACCGCGAGAACAACCAAAGGGTTGGTGTGTTCTCCCTTTTGTACCGGGGGTTTCACAGAGGGTCGGCAGAATTTTGAAATCGGCAGGAGTGAGGGTGAGTTTCACACCGGTTTTCACCCTTCGCCAAGCCCTTATGAGGGTCAAGGACAAGCTTCCGAGGAAGGATAGGTCAGGGGTGGTATACGTGGTGCCCTGTGGTTGTGGAGCTGAGTATGTGGGTGAAACCGGGAGGACCTTAGGTCAACGTATTACTGAACACCAAAAAGCATTTGAATGTAATTATCCTAGATCCCTGGTGTTGGGCTAGCGGCTAGGGTGCCGGCTTACGATCCAAGGATCCTGGGTTCGAATCCCGGTCGATCGCTGAATTAACGCCACGGGGGTTGACTCAGCCTGTCATGCCTTCCGAGGTCGGCTAATTGAGTACCAGTTCACTGGTAATTCCCTGTTTGTCGTTAAAGGCGGCAAAAAGGGTTGGCGTCAGGAAGGGCATCCGGCCGTAAAACATTGCTTCAAATAGGGGACCGAAAAACAACAACAACCACGGTTCCCGAAAAAGGCCAACCCCCGCTTTGCGGGGAAAAATGGCCTCTAAAGGTGTTTTTTTTTTTTTTTATCCTAGCAGATCTGCTATTGCCAAACACGGCCTTAAGGAAGGCCACACACCTTTATGGGACAGGGTTGATATTTTGGGCTCCACACCCAACAGAAACAGAAGACGTGTTTTGGAGGCTTGGCACACAGAAGAAACTGTTACCTCGATCACACAAGAGGTCGTTGACTTACCGGTAGCTTTTGACCCACTCTTGTGTAAACGAAGCAGGCATTCCGTACTTTGAACAACGAGTCCACATAATATATCACACAAGGTTTTTATTCGGACAAATTGCCCCCTCCCACCTCCAATCCCTCCAAACCACCCCTCTCCCACAGCCCCCCCCCTCCACTTCCAACCCCCTCTGGTTCCTCCCCCCCCCCCCCCATTTTATCCCCCCTAAAACCAACCTCCTTCCCGCATTCACCTTTACCGCATAGGGCCACATGTGATGATCTTGATAATGTGACAATTTTATTTTGTCTTAAAAAAAAAATTTTGGCTTTAATATATTTACAGTTTTAATTTAATTTACAATTTAATTGTTTGCAAGTTTAACTTTTGATTAAATGTAATGATTGTTCCGGATTTTCTCAACACTTGCGTTATAATCCAGCATTGCTTACAGGATTATTTTGAACTGTTAATATGCGGTTGATTTTTGAATTTGGTCGGTAACGTCTCCGTTCACGAGAGCGGTGTGATACGGTTTCATTGGCTGTCCAGCATTGCCCACCCCACTTTGCATATACCCCGCCCACTGTGCATGTAAGGGGATGTTGAGATGATTTTATCACTCTTGAGGAAGATTAACGGAGGCGTGTGGCTTCACATGTTGTTAATCGAAACGTTGAGTCATTGTTTGTTCAATTAAAGGTTGGAGATCTTACCATGGAGTCATTTGGATATACTCCCAACCGCAAATCTTTGCTTATATATATATATATATATATATATATATATATATACATATATATATTGTTGCGGATTTGTAATTGTTGTAAATATCACCCTCTGTAAGTGCAATGAATTCTTGTAAATATCTCCGTGTTGTGTGTAAAGGTCAAAGGTCGTCCTCTTAGTTACTCCATATACATACACGCAGGCCACCATATACCCTTCTAAATAGTTATTTCCTTATTATGTGTATTAGTTTAAGGCTGTGTTTCCCATTAGTTGACTCTGCATTGCATCAAATTGAAATAAGGTAGAATCCCCTGTCTAGTGCAAAGCCTCAATTGCCAACTGCATTTGCCCTCCATTAAACACGCGGTCGGTTCGGAGAAGAAAGGCGCGGCCCCCACCTCATCATGAAGGTTGGAGCCCCGAACGACCAACCAAGGCTCAGGGGTATGGCTTGAGAGGGTGTGGCCTATATAACCCGTTGCCGGGAGCCCCCACCTCAGATGAGTGAGGGAGCCCCACGAGCAGTTCTGCAGAGGGAGTTCTGAAGTAAGAGTTCTGTGGAGGGAGGTGCTTGAAGGTTCATGAGAGTTGGACAGAGAAGGTACAAGGTCGGTGAGAAGGCACGAACAAGAGGCGTGATCCAGCAAGACTGAAAGAGAGAGATGTGAGGGGGTGCCTGTATTGCGGCAATAGGCCGAGACCCTCTAGGCCCTATTGCCGGTCGGTGGGACGCGAAGCCGTTTTTGCCGGGTTTCGCCTCGAGCCTGGAGCGTGAACCACGAGCGTGGATCTCAACGCCTGAACCATCTGCCCCGGACCTTCCTCCCGAACCATCTGCCTGGACCCTTCGCTTCCAGCATTCCTACCTTCAATTCCTGCCATTCCATCCTTTTGTGTACGTGAGTTTGTTTTGTGTGTCTTGTCCTGGGGTATAAGTTAAGCCTGTTTAGATAAGTTAGTATTTGCACTGTGTCTTCTGGTCCTTCCATCCTTCTGTAAATTATTTTCTTATCTTTCCTTCTCCTTGGTTCTTTTGGTCTTGTACATAATAGTTAGTAATAAATTATATTTGTTCTTCCTACCTTGCCTTCTTTCCTTCACATCCGTTAGTCCTTGTCTTTTCCATCATTGAATACCTGTGGCACAATTTGGCAAACGTTTAGGATCGGGTTTAGTCTTTGGTAATGGCTCGAACGTCGTCTTGCTAACACCACTCGGCAATTATAACATCTAAAACCAGGGTTCGAGCGGGAGTCCCTCCCCTGCTCGCAGGTCAGGAGTGGCACTCAGGTCCTTGGGACTTTTCGTAGACCAAATACCCTGGCTACTCCCGATCGGGGGGAGCGTTGGGACCCCGAGGACTCACGTCGGTCAGTCGCGGACAAGGGGATTGATCCCCCCTTGATAAGGGGAAAAGGGGCCGACGGAGAGATCCGTAACAATATATATATATATATATATATATATATATATATATATATATATATATATATATATATATATATATATATATATATCAGTCACTATGCGACCTTCATATCATCAGTGGGGAACCGCCAGCAAGGTGTCCCATACAGCTGCTGCTGCACCTTGCTGGGAGCGATAAGCACCGCCTGCCACGCGGTAACGTTATCTCTGGTATCCACTCATCATATGGAGTCGACCTGGTTGCGGTTGGGAGTTACTACTAATGGTATCTGTAATCTGGTTCTCCAACCTAATGAGCGGACAACATGACGTCATCGCCATGCACGTCCGCCTTGCCTGCAAAGTTCCAGAGGAACCATCTAGCAGTGCGTCATTACGGATTATAAATACAGATACTGTCACAAGTGCATGCAAAACTCACAGTTACCGACCTGGTTTCGCCCTTGTTGGGGCGTAACTGTGAGTTTTGCATGCACTTGTGACAGTATCTGTATTTATAATCCGTAATGACGCACTGCTAGATTGTTCCTCTGGAACTTTGCAGGCAAGGCGTACGTGCATGGCGATGACGTCATGTTGTCCGCTCATTAGGTTGGAGAACCAGATTACAGATACCATTAGTAGTAACTCCCAACCGCAACCAGGTCGACTCCATATGATGAGTGGATACCAGAGATAACGTTACCGCGTAGCAGGCGGTGCTTATCGCTCCCAGCAAGGTGCAGCAGCAGCTGTATGGGACACCTTGCTGGCAGTTCCCCACTGATGATATGAAGGTCGCGTAGTGACTGATATAAAAACCGAAAGGGTCACAGAGTTACTAGTGTATGGATAGCCTCACTGCGTTGCCCTGATGAAGCCCCAACAAGGGCGAAACCAGGTCGGTAACTGTGAGTTTTGCATGCACTTGTGACAGTATCTGTATTTATAATCCGTAATGACGCACTGCTAGATGGTTCCTCTGGAACTTTGCAGGCAAGGCGGACGTGCATGGCGATGACGTCATGTTGTCCGCTCATTAGGTTGGAGAACCAGATTACAGATACCATATATATATATATTGTTGCGGATATGGGATTTGGCCTCCATATCCGCTTGTAAATATTCCCCTATTTCCCCAATACTCCCCAACTATCCCCAATCCCCCATTCCCTAGTCCCATTGTCTGTAAACAACACTCTGTAGAACCGACCTTCCCCTTTTTCCCCCATTAAATGTCGTGCCCAGGTCCACCGCATCTCACGTAGACAACTTTCGGACATCTTGCTAGTTATTCTTAGTCTATGTCAGTTAAGGACTCGTTTCCATTAATTCTGACTCTTCGTTGCACCAGAATGTGATTGTATGGCACCAGTAGTGAGTTTAGGACCTCCCCATACCTCCTCCCATCTTCCCCATGAAACAACAACAACAACAACTACAACAACAGCGCGCGGGGAGTGTGCGTCCTCACTCCGGCTCGGTTAGCCGCCATTGCCCATGTGCGCCGACGGGGTTACCACGAAGGGGCTGCCTGTCGGCCCCTCGTCAAGGGCGGAGCCTGGTAACCCCCCGCACCCAATAAGAAGCAACGGGCCCATTCCATCTGGGGCGGAGCTAACGAGCCGAGAGCGTGTCACTCCCCGCCGGATATACGCAGCGACTTACCGGACGTGACGTCAGATGCGCCCCGAGCTTGAAGTGAAGAGAACCAGACGCCACTTCCGAGCGCTGAGAGACCTCCCTGCATCTTTTGGGCCGCGCTATCCTGTCCCTGAGCCAAGGTGCACCTTGAGCCTCGACTACCTGCCCTTCCTTGCCATCAATCCCGGTGTGAGTCAGTCTTGTCCCGTTTATCTGTCGTCTGTCGGGGCTACTATAAGACCGTATTTAAGTGCCTACCTTCCTATGCTGTCTCTCTTGTCCTTGTAATCTAACGTTCCGAAATATTATAACCTCCTCCGGAGGTCTTGAGAACTGTACCCCTGGTGTCGTGTCATTTTAACCCAGCCGTTGTGTCCTTTCCTCAATTGATTTAGCGTAGCGCGACTCGGCCAACGTTCGAGTATAATCGGGTAAACTGTGCAGACGCGGTCATACCAAACCGCTCGGTAAACCAACATCCACAACCGCGTCTGTAACATTTGGTGTCGAGGAGTTGGATTCGGACCTGGGACTAAATTTGTTAGGCCCAAATTTTGGAACACCAATTGTACTATTAGAGTAACAATTGGTGTCGGGAAGTGCGATTGGATCCGGAGCGCGTTTCACGCGCTCGAAATTATAACGGCGAAATTTGATTGTGTTTTACAAAAAAAAAAAAAAAAACCCGAATTTTGAAAGTCGCGCTATGGCAGATCAAGACGGCTGGGTTCCGGTAGAGGAGAGTGGGGTAAAATCGACCCAGGACCCCAGGGAAGAAGTGGGGAAAATGGTGGAGGAGAGTAAAGAAGGTGTGGTTGAGAAGGTATCAGGTGCACAAAATGGCGCTCTCGCGCACGTGGTTACAGCGGCACCAAATTTTGCCGCGCCCTTTGTACCAACGGTGGAAGACATGCAATTAATTATGGCTGAAATGGAGGCCCTTTTGGACAGGAACAGGGAGCGATTGTTAAACCAAATGGAAGCAATAGCGAACGGATTGGGAAACCAAATTGAAGCAACAATAAACGGAATGAGGGCCGATAGGGAGGAAAGGGAGCAGAGGGACAGAGACCGCAAGTCGGGCGAAAGGGTCCCAGGGGTGCACGAGGAGGTAAAGCGGGTCGAAAAGCGCTGGTTGAGCGAAGCGGAGGAAAGCACGGGTACAATGACGGGGGTAGAAATCGCCACCCGGGGTTTGGAAAAGCCGGCGACCGATGAGGTAGAGGGTGTTTTATTAAAGCCAACGGTCGTCGAGGTGAACAAAGAAATTATGGGTATAGTTGAAATTGGAGAGACCGGGGACTTAAAGTTAAAAGAGCAACAATCGGAGGAAGGAATGGAAATTGCTCAAAGTCTAAATGCACATCCTGATGCTGTACTCGCTAATCCAAATGGAAGTTTGCAGGTTTTGGTGCAGGGAGGAAGAAGAACCCCGAAGGTGAGACGTGCTGTGTATTGTGCGGGGAGATTTCGTAAGAGGATGTTTAGCGACAAAAGAATTTTCGCGCGCTTGGGATCGAGGAAGCATCCGGGCGTTGGTGAAGGGTCCCGTGTGAGTGGAAATGGCACGCGTGGGAGGAAAAAGTGTGCGTCGGCGAATGGGTGTGTTTTTGTGAGGGTGAAAGGGGTAGCGTATGCTTGTGAGCATGCAAGTAAAGCATCGACGGTAACCAGGTTAGCGGTTAGGGCGACGGATAGCCGATGCGAGCGCTCGGTGCGAGGGGTGCTTTGTTGGGTGCGAGGCCCGGCGCGGGTCGATGCTGCGTCGCTTCTCTTCGAAGCGTCGTTGCCGATTCGGGCTTGGCCCCGCCCCGCACGGTCGAGTCCGGGCTTTGTCGGGCGAGGCGACCGGTCCGGTTCAAGGGCGAGTGGGAGGAGGCGGAACGGTGCCCCCTCGTGGGGACGGGGTTCCGACCGGGGGAGATTGAGCCATCGGGCCCGGGACCGCAAGGTGCCGCGCCGAGATGGTGCGTGGAGCCTCGGTCCAACCAAACCACCTCCCTTGAACCGAAAGCCGGACGGACTCAACCTGCAGGCGACCAAACCACCCGAATTCATTGCTCGGCTTTACGAACCGAGTTTAATGATGTCACGGCGCACCGAGAGGATCTAATAAGTAGACGGGTGATGAGGATAGTGTTTTGGCCCCAAAATTAGAAAAAAACAAAATTTGATGATTGGCAAAGGATTGGCAGTAATGATTGGCAGATGATGGGTAGTGATTGGCAAATTTTTGATTTGTTGAAATTTGATGTGCAAAATTGGTAGTGAGCGATGGGCCCGGTGGGTAAGGGTGGCATCCCTGCCACCCTTCCCATAGTGGGGGCAAAGGAGCAATAGCTTATGGGGTGTATGGCAGTGAAAACTAGCCCGGGTGGGTTAGGATATTGGTAGGGATCTAGCGAAGATGACATTAGGTAACGTTAAGTGTAGTTAGTGACTGATACCTGTAGTGGGGACGCAGGTAGATTAGTGTGGATTATAATGACGAGGGAGCGCAATAGTTTAAAGGGGCGACTGGGAAGCACAAGTTTCAGAGGGGAGTAGTTAGATGAGATGATGCCGTGTGGTTGAGAATTGAACAGGTGTGATTGCACAGGTGTGCAACTGAACAGGTGTGTGGAGCAGTGTGTGGAGTAGTGAGTGTTGTGGATCAGCGCGAATGCGCTTGGGGAGAGAAGGGTGCAGGCGGCACCAAGAATGAGAGCACAGGTGTGCAAGTACAGGTGTGTGGAGAGAGTTGGAGTAAGTGGTACGGAGTGATGTGCATGGTGCGAAGGTGTGAATGGGGGAAGAGTGGACCCCTTTCACGAGTACCCGGGGCGGGTAGTGTAAGTGTTAGGTAGAGGGTATAGGTAAATTGTGGTTGGATATTGGCATTTGTGGTGCGGTTGCAGAATGGTATTGTGGATGGGTGCATTAGTGTTGTGGAAATGGCTGGGCGTGTAGCCTGTTAGTGTGTGTAGTTGGTTGGGCACTCCACCACTGTGAGGATGTCGGCCAGGTGAGGCCGCAGGTGGGCTCTGGGAGCCGTTAGTGTCAGTGGGGCCCGAGGATCCGGAGGACGGACCCGGGTAGCCCAGTGCCAGAGAGGGCACCGAGTGGGGAGAGCGCCAGAGGGCCTTCCCCAGGTAGTTAGGTTAGGGTAAGGAGCAGGTAAGCTCGGGGGCAACTACAGTGGTGGAGGTGTGCAGGTGGGTAGACCCGCTGGGAGAGGTACACGCCACAGCCCAGAAATTGTACGAGGGCACCGGGAGATGAATCGGGGGAGTGAGACCCCAAATTGAGAGGCACCACAGTTTGGTCAATGGGAATTGGTTTTTAGAACCCATAGAGTAAGTTGGCCAATGGATTGGCAGGGAAAGACCCCGGGTAGTGTAAAGTGTGTTAATGTCATTTAGAGGATAGTTAGGATTGAAGTCTCCTCGCACCATCTACATGCACTCACCTGAGATGACGTACCTCCACACCATGCCATGTTTTGTTATTTTATTGTGCAGATGTTTGGAATGTGAGACGCATCATGACGTGGGTGTGACATTGTGTTTTGTTGTTCCATCTCTTCCTCCTTATGAGGATTGATGATGAATTTGGTGATGGCAAATTTTGGATAGAGGGATTGTGGAGACGAATTTGGTATAGGGGAAATATGGGGAAGACGTGACAGTAGTGACGAATTTGTAAATGTGTAGATTTTTGTACATATGGGGTAAGGGTAGGGTAGGTGACAGGGGGGTGACGTACGGTAGGGACGAGCTTTCTCACTTCGCCCTCCGTACGCATTTCGCCTTGCATTGCCTTATTGATGTGTACCCTTGTGACCTTACCTCTCGCTCATTGTCTTTCCCCTTTTGTCTCCCACATGACCTGTGCGCCATTGGGTGCCGAGGGGAGCGTGCGTGAGTCGGCCATTGTGCGCCCGGCACTCTCAGAACCAGCTGTCTGCATCGATGCACCACATTATGGACCACACGCCTGTGGCCGAGCACCACTGATGGACCCCATGGGTTGGGGCATGGCCCCTCTGCTGGAACCGGCCATGAGGGCCCGAAATCTTGCTGGCGGACCTTGGCCACAGGGCACCGATGCCCCACAGGTGAACCACACGTAGTCGGCCCTGTGGGCCATAAATAAAGAAAATAAAAAGGACACATGGGGCACACTTTATTGCAAATAGGCCGCCAGTAAGAAAATGAAAGAAAGACAACAACTGGAAGACAATAATAATAACCAGCAGAGGGAGCCGAAGAGCAAGAGACACCTGCAGGGTTAGGGGTTGTTGTTTTTATTTTCATGAACAATGGTGACTGCACCGATTGGTGCTTGAGGGTGCTTTGGTGCGTTTTTGGGTGCTTTAATGGTGCATTGATGCAGAGCAGACTGTCTCCCCCCCAGAAAGAACAATCACAGGTCCTGGGTTAGTCTTGTAAATAAAGTAGCGTCTTGTGTAAATAATGCTCCCTACCGGCTGTATGTTTAGTTTGAGAATTCTTTCCGCGATTCGGTTATCCTGTGGGTGTGTTTCTGTGAGGAGAAGGGTGCAACGTCGCAGGGGGACATATTTACTCATTTGTGAATATCTGTAAAACTGTCGCACTCAGGGTAGAGTTAATAGTAGAGGGAACTACATCTGAGTGCCACACTAAAATAGGTAAAAATTTATCGGGTCGGGACGCCCCGAGGGTAGAGAAGGGTGCAATGTTGCGGATATGGGATTTGGCCTCCATATCCGCTTGTAAATATTCCCCTATTTCCCCAATACTCCCCAACTATCCCCAATCCCTAGTCCCATTGTCTGTAAACAACACTCTGTAGAACCGACCTTCCCCTTTTTCCCCCATTAAATGTCGTGCCCAGGTCCACCGCATCTCACGTAGACAACTTTCGGACATCTTGCTAGTTATTCTTAGTCTATGTCAGTTAAGGACTCGTTTCCATTAATTCTGACTCTTCGTTGCACCAGAATGTGATTGTATGGCACCAGTAGTGAGTTTAGGACCTCCCCATACCTCCTCCCATCTTCCCCATGAAACAACAACAACAACAACAACTACAACAACAGCGCGCGGGGAGTGTGCGTCCTCACTCCGGCTCGGTTAGCCGCCATTGCCCATGTGCGCCGACGGGGTTACCACGAAGGGGCTGCCTGTCGGCCCCTCGTCAAGGGCGGAGCCCGGTAACCCCCCGCACCCAATAAGAAGCAACGGGCCGATTCCATCTGGGGCGGAGCTAACGAGCCGAGGGCGTGTCACTCCCCGCCGGATATACGCAGCGACTTACCGGACGTGACGTCAGATGCGCCCCGAGCTTGAAGTGAAGAGAACCAGACGCCACCTCCGAGCGCTGAGAGACCTCCCTGCATCTTTTGGGCCGCGCTATCCTGTCCCTGAGCCAAGGTGCACCTTGAGCCTCGACTACCTGCCCTTCCTTGCCATCAATCCCGGTGTGAGTCAGTCTTGTCCCGTTTATCTGTCGTCTGTCGGGGCTACTATAAGACCGTATTTAAGTGCCTACCTTCCTATGCTGTCTCTCTTGTCCTTGTAATCTAACGTTCCGAAATATTATAACCTCCTCCGGAGGTCTTGAGAACTGTACCCCTGGTGTCGTGTCATTTTAACCCAGCCGTTGTGTCCTTTCCTCAATTGATTTAGCGTAGCGCGACTCGGCCAACGTTCGAGTATAATCGGGTAAACTGTGCAGACGCGGTCATACCAAACCGCTCGGTAAACCAACATCCACAACCGCGTCTGTAACAATATATATATATATATATATATATATATATATATATATATTGTGGATATGAGAATTGTGTTTCTTTTATTGTTGTGTAAATTGTTGTAAAAATATCACCCTCCTTCCTCCAGTTGTGTATAAAGGTCAAAAGGGCGTCCCTTAATTCGGTCATATACAATCACGTTAGCCAATCATAGATTTCCTCCCTGTTTGACAGTTATTTCCTTATTCTGTGTATTAGGTTAAGGCTTTGTCTTCCATTAATTAATACTCCATTGCACCGAATTCAAATAGATAAATCCCCTTTCATTTTCATTCCTAAAGCCCCATTCCCAAAGCCTCTATTGCCAACTGCATTCGCCGCCATTGCCCATGTGCTCCAACTCGGAGAAGAAGGGCGTGGCCCGCACACCATCATCAAGAGGTGGAGCCAAGAAGCCCCTACGACCAACCAAGAATGAGTGGGTATGGCTCAAGAGGGCGGGGTTATAAAACCCGTTGCATCAGCCCCCACCGAGAGTGGCGCCAGAGACGGCAGATGAGTCAAGACGAGCCCTCGGAGAGAGAAGGGAGACGCGTCCTGAGGTGAGCCAGAGAAGCAGCTTTGGCTCCACCAGCAGTTTTGGCTCCACAAGCAGCGTTGACTCCACCAGGCAGCGTGGGCTCCACCAGGCAGCTTCGACCCGTTACCCCGCGGGAGCCAGATTGCGGTGGCATCGGTGGCCGTCGAGGTCCAGCCCGACGTCCCGTGCGGGATCAAGCCCGAACCATCTGCCCCAGCTGAACCTTCCCATTCCTCCTTCCAGTCATTCCTGCCTCCATTCCCCAGTCGTGTAAGTGTGATCGTAGTCTGTCTTTTGTCTTGTCCTTGGATTTCTAAGTAAGACTGTAATAGGTAAGCAAAGTTTCACTGTGTCCTTCTGGTCCGTCCCTCTTTCTGTCTTTATTTTATTATCCTTCCTTCTCCTTGGTTTCTTTTGGTTGTAAGTAGTAATAAATCCTGATCGTATTTCCTACCTCTTGTCTTCTTCTTCTTCACATCCGTCATCTTTGTCTTTTCCCAATTGAATACATACCTGTGGCACGATTTGGCCAACGTTCAGAATCGGGTCTAGTCTTGGTAAACGGCTCATGCCGCAGTTCGCTTTGCTCGGCGCAACATCCATTACGCTGCGGCCGTGAGCGGGGGGTGTTCCTTCGCGTACCGGGAAGCGCTGGTATTTAGGTCATAGGACTTGTGGGCCTAAAACCCTACCCAGCACCGATCGGGCGTGGCGTCATACCCCCGGGACCACGTCGGTCAGTAACAGACGAGGGGCTTAATCCCCCCTCGATAACGGGAACCGAGGCCGACGTCGGGTTCCGTAACAATATATATATATATATATATATATATATATACAGTGGAACCTTGACTTACGAGTTTAATTCGTTCCGTGACCGAGCTCGTAACTCAAATTGCTCGTATCTCAAATCAAATTTCCCCATTGAAATGCATTGAAATGCTATTAATCCGTTCCAGCCCGCCAAAAACCACACCAATTTTTTTTTAAATATACAGTATATATAAAAATATCTCGCGCTTTATATTTCACCTGTATGCAGCATACAAGTTGGCAGGATGGCCTGGACTGGAGGTACGCACACTTGACTCTAAAGTCTAAACTGTCCAGCCTGGGTTTGAATCCCGACCCAGCTATAACCTGTCATGGGTGAATCACAGGCAGGGTGATTCATCAATGTGTATACCGCTAAACTGGGCGCCCCGTTTGCGTCCCATTAGTTGTTGGATGTTAAGGATCTCACCGTGTTTTCCACAAAGAGAAGGCGAGCTATCGCCGGCACTCTGAACAAGTTGTGGCCTGGCATGGCATGAACATGAAAACATGAACATGAAATGTTCGACATGAACATGAAATTTTCCGAAATAACCAAAATGCGAAAACTAAAATGCATCGCTATACGACAGAGATACGTACTGTACTTGAACGGCAAGATAACCACGTGACCAGAACCCACCTGGCGGCGTAAACTCGAAATAACCAAAATGCGAAAACTAAAATGCATCGCTATACGACAGAGATACGTACTGTACTTGAACGGCAAGATAACCACGTGACCAGAACCTACCTGGCGGCGTAAACTCGAAATAACTAAAATGCGAAAACTAAAATGCATCGCTATACGACAGAGATACGTACTGTACTTGAACGGCAAGATAACCACGTGACCAGAACCTACCTGGCGGCGTAAACTCGAAATAACCAAAATGCGAAAACTAAAATGCATCGCTATACGACAGAGATACGTACTGTACTTGAACGGCAAGATAACCACGTGACCAGAACCCACCTGGCGGCGTGAACTCGAAATAACCAAAATGCGAAAAAAAAAATGCAGCGCTATACGACAGAGATACGTACTTGAACGGCAAGATAACCACGTGACCGGGTGGCGAAAGCTCGTAACTCGGATCTCGGCTCGCATCTCAAAGCAATAAACTGCCGGAGCGACGGCTCGTATCTCGAAAAACTCGTAAGTTGGGGCACTCGTAAGTCAAGGTTCCACTGTATATATATATATATATATATATATATATATGTATATATATATATATTAGGGTGGTGCTCAAAATAATTTTTTTTTAATATTTACTGGGACATGGCTTTATGTTGTTCCTTTTGTTCCAAAATGAAAAGACACCAAATATGAAAGCAATCTGATTTTATTTAGGGGTGCCACATCAGCCTTCAAACTAAAGGTGTCTACAAAACTTTTCTACATATGGATCGAAAGCAAAACCAGAAGTTTGTTTTATGAAAATCCACCCTCCACTCACTTTCTTTGTATTCTAGCAAACACAAGTTACAATAGCTGCACAAATAGCACTATATTGCTATGAAAACTCAAATTCAATGATAACAATCCAAATGTTCAGTTCATAAAATGAAGAGACACCATATCACATAATATTTAAAAACCCAAATATAATGAGAAATGTAACTCCTATTTCTGGGCCTGTTTCACCACTGTTGCCTTCTTGGCATCGGGGTACATCTTCCTGTGAGCAGCAACAACTTGGAGCAGAGCTTGCTTTTGCTCTTCATCCTTTGTAAGGAGCTTATTGTAGTCTTGTATCAATGCGACCCCTTTCTGCCCTGTCGTTCACCACGACTAAGCCACTGGCGGCTTTCTTTGCTTCCTGAAAGCTGGTTTCTTGCTCCCATGAACCAGGATCCTTATCCATCCAATCAGTTGGGGTCCCTAGGATGCTGAAGAAATGCTTGGTGTGTTTTGTTATGAGGCCAGCGATTGACAGGGCGGTTCCTCGTTTGATAGCTGGTCTCTTTGGAGAGGGGTTTTCACCGTCATTTTTCAATGCTTCAATCATATTGATCTTGCTTTCTTTGTCAATTCTGGTGTCAAAGAATGCAAATGCCACAAGTACTGGGCTCATGTACCACGTGTGGCGGCCAAGTGCCTTCAAGGCTGCCTGAGCCATCTTCCGATTGATTTGTTCAAACTTTTCCAACTTCTTGAAGAGGTTAATGTCATTCAGGGGAGCCTCAATAGCTTGTGGAGCCCGAAACCAAGCCTGTACATACACAAGGCAGACAAAAATGTTGAAGGCTCGGAGTTCTCTCGCCTCTCGAAGTGTCAAGTGGAACTCTGACCGAAACATGAACACCTGTAGTGAATATAGTGCTTTTGCCATCCATCTGGCTCTGTGCATTGCTCCTGGAGCCATGATCCGGATTCCACGAGGTGGGATTCCTCCCATGTAGATGACAGTCAGTTCTAGGAGTTCACGATAATCATCTCGTGGCTGCTGATCTTTCAAACACACAAGAGCAAATTCCAGAGCTTCATCCATCATGTCATTGTTCTGTGCAAACTCAGCTGCCGTATCAGGATCTGTGAATCCATTTTTTGGTTGGTGATGGGCAATGGACGGCCACTCCGCCTGAAACCGCTTAAAAAGCTGGATGTCAGGGCCTGATGAAGGACCGAAAAGAGTGGTGAAAACATCTCCCAGAATGATTTTGTGCGCATGATGGCGGCAAGCCAAATGAATTAGTTCAGTCTGTAGCTTCTTTTCAATGAAGACAGCAGCCCCTACACGAACACCTGAATTGCTGGCCGTTGTGTCAAAAGACAAAGCCTTCACCTTGCCCACAAGGTTCCAGCTCTTCAGTGTGTCCACTACAGCGGTTGCCATAGCTTCTCCTCCCCCGTCAGGTAACTTGGGAACATTCAACAGCTGCTCCATTCCATGGTACTGGTTGGACACAAGGATTGGAAGACGATCCACCTTCACATGCACAAAATCTCCAGTGACATCGGGAAGAAGCTTTCCATCCCAATGGACCACTAAAGGACCCTGCACATTATGATGAAATGCTTCTTTTATTTCGTCCATGGTTTTGCATCGATGCATCATGCGATTCCGCCGCACTGTCCATCGGTTCAGTGCCAGCTCTGCAGGATCCCATCCTACTGCTCTACAAATGGATGCCAAGTTGTGGACAGCCATTCGGTCACTTGTTTTCGTACGATCCAAAGAAGCTGCGACTTCAAGAGTGACAATGTTGATAGGCCTTCTTTTCTTGGGACGAGATATCCCACCATCAGATGATGAAGAACCAGCCTGTGCCGTGGTCTCAGAGTCAGAGTCTGAGTCTGTGACTTCCATAGCAGTAGCACCCTTCATGACCATTTCCTGTCTCTTATTTTCCTTCTCTGCCTTAGTCTTCTCCTTTTCTTCCCTTTCTTTCTTTCGCTTCGTTTTTGCTTCCAACACAGTGTCTACAGATCCCATTGAAGCCTTCCTCTCTGAGAATTGATCGTGAAGAAACTTCCTGTCCTCGGGGTTGGTGATTATGGCCTCCGAATCTGCATGCCTAAGATCAAACGTCTTCTCCAAGGAGGCCTTGAAGGATGCTTCCTTTTTCTCTTGGGTCGCACCACCCCGCTTTGCACCTTTTTGGAGGCTCCTCCATTCTTCATATAGCCTCTCCAAACGATGGATGCAGTGCTGCTTCGTCGTTGTAGGTAGGTGAGCTTTTTCCCAGAACTTCACAACCTCTTCAATGGTGAGGGTTGCACTCTCCCGGGCAGTGCGATTCTCCTTCTTCAGGTGATGGAAAAACAGGACAAGAGATTGATGCACAGTCGGGAGCTTGGCACCTTTGATGGCATCTCCAGAAGTGGACCCAATGAGATACACATTATCCTGAGCCCGAGTTTTCAATGAAACACTGGTACTAGCACATGCCATATCTGCAAAATACGCAAGAATGTGGGTAAAATCCTGTTAATTCTTACTCCACAGGGTCACTCTCTACAAAAGAGCCACAGTCAATAAGTTAGGCCTACATATTACACACTAAAAAAGCGTACCCCTGACCCCGGGAACCTGTACAAAACATGCATGAAAATTGCCCAGATAGTGATCATAGGAAGTCTCAAAACTGTATGTATAATATATTGTATATAACTATATATATAATGTATAATGTGTATTTATGTATATTTATTATTTAATGTATATTTTATGTATAAATTTAATGTATATTTAATTATAATGTATATATATTGTATAACTATATATTTATTTATTATATTTAAATTTTAATATATTATATTTATTTTTAATATATTATTTAATGTATTATATTTGTATAATTGTCTGTCGTATAATTGTATATATAATGTATAATATAATATATATTATTATTATTTAATGTATATTTACTATATATTTATTTTTAATATTATATTTAATGTATATATATAATTATGTATTTATTTTGTGTATATACAGCTCAAAAAATGGGAATTCCTATTTTTGCATGGGGGAAAATTCATCACTGATGTGGCACCCCTAAATATTATTGGATTCCATTCAAATTTGGTGTGGTTTCCTTTGACACCAAAAGGAACAAAAATAGACCATGTCCCGGAGAAAATCGGCATTTTGATTTTTTGAAGGCCCACCCTAATATATATATATATATATATATATATATAGATATATATATATATACTGTATATATATACGTATATATATATATATATACGTATATATATATAATAATAATACATTCATTTTATATAGCGCTTTTCAAGAAGCCAAAAGACGCTTTGACAGAGTACAAAAAAACAAGTGCAAAAAGACAAATCAAAGCAAAAGGAAGCAAAAGGATTATAATCAAAGCAAAAGGAAGGAGAAGGAGAAGAGATAGTCAGGGGTTAAATGCTGTGGGTTAAATGTTGAATGCAGTGTTGAACAGGTGGGTCTTGAGTGATGTTTTGAATGTGGTGAGTGAGGAGGAGTCTCTGATGGTGTGAGGTAGTGAGTTCCAGAGGGTGGGAGCAGCGATGGAGAAGGCCCTGTTCCCCCAGGATCTGAATTTGGTCCGCATGGGGGGGGGGGGGTCAGGAGGTTGGTACCAGCAGAGGGAGGTTGCGGGTGGGAGTGTGTCTGGAGAGGAGGTCAGTCAGGTAGGATAGGGCCAGGTTATGGAGGGCTTTGTAGGTCAAGAGGAGGATTTTGTACTGGATTCTCTGGGGGATGGGGAGCCAGTGAAGCTTGTAAAGGACGGGGGTGATGTGGTCACGGGTCCGGGAATGGGTGAGTAGACGGGCAGCGGAGTTCTGAATGTATTGGAGTTTATTGATGATTATTGAGGGTGAACCAAAGAGGAGGCTGTTGCAGTAGTCCAGACGGGAGGTGATGAAGGCGTGGATGAGTGTTTCTGCAGCCGTGGAGGAGAGGGATGGACGGAGACGGTCGATGTTTTTCAGGTGAAAGAAGGCTGTCTTTGTGATCTGTTCAGTGTATTTGTCGAAGGAGAGGGTTTGGTCAAAGATGATGCCAAGATTCCGGATGTGAGGGGAGGTGGATACTGGGAAACCGTCGATGTTGAGGGCAAAGTTATGGGTGGATTTGGTGAGCGTTTTTGGGCCAATGATGATTATTTCAGATTTATCATAGTTAAGTTTGAGGAAGTTGATTTGAAGCCAGGATTTTATTTCAGTGATGCAGTTTGTCAGGATAGAGTGGGTAGCAGTGGAGATGGACTTGGTGGAGATGAAAAGCTGGATGTCATCGGCGAAGCAGTGGAATTGGAGACCATGACGGCAGATTAAGTGACCAAGGGGGGACAGGTACAGGATGAAGAGGAGGGGGCCAATAACTGAACCTTGGGGGACACCTTGGGGGAGGCGAGCAGTGGGGGATTTGCAGTTATTGATGGAGATGAACTGGCGTCTGTCGGAGAGGTATGATTTGATCCAAGAGTGGGCAGTGCCGGTAATGTTAAAGGTGGTCTCAAGTCGGGTGAGGAGGATGGTGTGATTGATGGTGTCAAAGGCGGCGCTGAGGTCGAGGAGGATGAGAATGTTGAGGTTGCCAGCGTCAGAGGAGAGGAGAAGGTCGTTGGTGATTTTGAGGAGAGCAGTTTCAGTACTGTGGTTGGAGCGGAAGCCGGATTGGAATGTTTCATACAGGTTATTGGCAGAGAGGTGATGTTTGAGTTGAGTGGCTACAGCGCGTTCCAAAACTTTTGACAGAAAGGGTAGGTTGGAGATGGGTCTGAAGTTGTTTAGGGTGTCAGGGTTGAGTCCAGGTTTTTTCAGAATGGGGGTAACAGCAGCAATTTTGAGGGATGGTGGGACGATGCCTGTAGACAGGGAGGAGTTTATTGTTGCAGTGATAAGTGGAGAGAGAGCAAGAAGGGAGGCCTTGACAAAGCTGGAGGGGATGGGGTCAAGAGTGCAGGTGGCAGTTTTCATTCCTATGAAGAGTTCATGAATGCATTAAGGGGAATGCCTGAATGATTAAAACATTCCTGGGTTGTGTTTTTGTCCCCGTTCATTAAGAACAATGTTGAAAGTAATGACGCAACGTGAAATTCACAACCTCTTCCCCCTCTATTCACATTCTTAACAGCAATATATATATATATATATATATATATATACATACACACACACACACACACACACACACACACACACACACACACACACACACACACACACACACACACACACACACACACACACACACGGCATACAGCATATTGCTTATTCTGTTTGTCTTTCTGACATTTCTATTAAACTATTCGACCAGGGACCATAAAACCAATATCATGGGTGGTTTGTCTGCAGACAATGGCTGCTGATTGCATCATTTTTCTGGGGGTGCAGCTGCTGCTGATGCAATACCACACTTTAACCAGTTATCTGGCACTCACTCATTTTGCCATCCTCGGAATGATGACAGGCTGAGTCAACCCCACTGGTGTTAATTCAATGACTGACAGGGGTTCAAACTCAGGACCACAACATCAAAAGCCAGCCACCTCAACCATTAAGCCAACACCAGGCTAACCCATGTCATTATCAAGTTTCAAGGTCTATCTGTCATTATCAAGGTCTATCTCCGAGGTGTTCCAGTGGTATATATATATTTTCCATTCCCAATGATTTTAGATGTTTTTGTTTTTACCATTTAACCCGCTTATTCCCTATTTTTACTGAAACATCGTGAAATGACAGAATCCCACAAGATTGAGAACTAAACGTTTTTTGTTTTTTTTACTTTTAACATTGTTCTTAGCGAACGAGAATGGGAAAGCTGTTAAGAATGTGAATAGAGGGGGAAGAGGTTGTGAATTTAACGTTGCGTCATTACTTTCAACATTGTTCTTAATGAACGGGGACAAAAACACAACGCAGGAATGTTTTAATCATTCAGGCATTCCCCTTCATGCTCCACTTCCCTTGTGCTGTCATTGCAGGTTAACATTTGGCCCAGATCCAATTCTCATGTTTAATGCTAAAAGGATATGATGCACCCTTTTTGAATTGAATTGCCAGTGGATGAAAATTTCCCATGTTTCACGTAGACAATAACAGAGGATTAAATGAAATGATACGATGGGCCAAATTGCCTTGTGTATCCTTGTGTAACGTTAAGAGCAGGAAGAACAGGGGAGGGGAGGACAGATAATTGTTGGTGGGGAGGAGGGGGCGGGGGGTTGTGGGAGAGTTGGTTTAAACATATTTAAATAATATTTTAACAGAACCGTGAAGAACAATCTTATATTCACAAAATACCAATGGGGAGAGGGCTTAGAGGGACAACCACGAGTCACGTGAACACGGAAAAAGGTGTAAGGCAAGGAGATAATGGGGGCGGGGCGAGACAGCGCACGTGGACAGAAGCACCCAAAACAGCACACGTGGAGAAAAGGAAATAAATGTTTTTGGTTTTGGAGGGGGGGGGGGGTTAAAACGTTAGACAAAGAGTAGATGTTCGAGGGAGAAGGGAAAAATCTAAGAACCAAGCAAAACACGAAGTAGGGAACTTAACCCTCTGGAGTCTACAAGCCGATTCTATTGGCTTCACGCATGCGCCAAAATGTCTACAAGCCGAATTTATCGGCTTGTAGACTCCAGAGGGTTAAGTTAACAACAACCGACGGGGGTAGCCTCAGGGTACATGGCCGCACACACGGAGCAAACAGAACACGATTAATGAATTACGAGTTACAGGAAATTCAAACCAAAACTAACTATAAACAAACAATAACACATAGACGATAAAATAACGAGTTGAAATTTGACAAACACACGAATGGAAAAATTACTTCAATTTGGATGCCCAGAGAGAACCAAGCCTCAAGGTAGGAAGCTTCAACAACTAGGCCGCGCGGCACGTAATACTCGACTATTTTATACAGGTATGAAAGATTAACATCGAGAATCTTCCGAGGGACACACCATAGGTACACACACGTAAGATAAATACAGTTTCGACAAAAATACAATTGTGAACAATTTCTTAACTTCGAGCGTGCGTGAAGATCGTGGACAGCTTTGAAAAACCGTGAAAAACCGTGACTGCCCTGACAAGATCTCGCGAGTCTTAAGGGTCTTGGGGGAATTAAAGGGTCGTCAAAGGTCTGAGGGGTCTGGTGATACCGCCAAAAGACCTATCTGTCTCATGGATATCACGCAATGTCCGGTCCAACGCTTCAATGATATGCCTGTCACACATGGAGACTTCGTCGATGACCAAGAGATGACATTGCTTGATCAATTGCCCTGTACTGTCTCTCTTGGTGATGTTGCACACAGTCCTCCTTGATTGACAGTGGTACTTTGCAGCGAGAGTGAAGCATACGACCATTTGGAAGAAGGGTTGCTGCAATGCCACTCATAGCTGTGGCGAACGCAACTTTCTTCTCAGAGCGATCTTGAGCCAGCAGTATACAGATGAGAAAGGTTTTTCCAGTACCTCCAGGAGCATCCAAGCTGAACCGAGGCCGAGGTCTTGGCCGAGGCGATTATCTACTTTTAATGATGTTTATATATGAATGATGTTTAATGATGTTTATATTGGTTTTGGGTCATC